>NC_042968.1:86759149-86778341 GCF_901001165.1 Salmo trutta | reverse complement strand
AGAGAGCGAGGAGAGAGAGAGAGAGAGAGAGAGAGAGAGAGAGAGAAGGAGGGAAGTACAGAGAGAGAGCGACGGAGGGAAGTACAGAGAGAGAGAGAGAGAGAGAGAGAGAGCGACGGAGGGAAGTACAGAGAGAGAGAGAGAGAGAGAGAGAGAGAGAGAGAGAGAGAGAGAGAGCGAAGGAGGGAAGTACAGAGAGCGAAGGAAAGGAAGCGTGAAAAGCAGATCTTGATTATTGCGTTGACGAGAACATGTTTGTGTTTTGATCATGCAGGTGTGTGTGTTTACTCACCAGTTTGATGTTGTCCTCTGGTCGGAGGAGAGTGAACATGGTCTGCAGGTGCTGCTGGAGGTCACCTGGAGAGACGGGCGCACACACACACACACACACACACACACACACACACACACTTAACACTGCACTCTGTGTTCCCATGATAACCACCACCACACTGTTCCATTCCTCAGTATAGCATCCTAATGGCATTTACAGTAGACTGCATATCTGCTCATCTCTTCTCTTTGTCACATTCATGCTTCATCACTGGCATCTTTCCATCTCTCCATCTCTCCATCTCTCTCTCCCCTAATTGAACCGTGAATTAGGGAGTTTCTCATGGTCACGGTGCTTTGCTTGCTCTTTGCGGTCTAGGCCAGATAACTGGTAAACACTTGGTGACAACTGCTGATGTCAAAAAGGGCTTTATAAAATACATTTCAATGATTGATCTGGACATGAAACTACTGTGCTCAGTTTCCCATAATGTCTGTACTCCGTACTGTACCTGCATGTTTGCTGCGGAGCTGAGCGAAGCGGGAAGCAGAGGTAGGGGAGGAGCCATTTCCCCGGGGCAGGAAGAGGGCGGCGCCTTTCACTGTCAGGAAGCTCTCACTGATACTGGAGAGAGAGAGTGGGACAAGAGGGAGAGATGGAGCGGAGGAAGAGTGTTAAAATGCTTTCACAACAACCAATACAATCCTATTATGGTATAACAGCCCAGTCAGCTGCCCCTGAGGCAGATCAGTGTAACTGAGGAATAACAGGGAAAAGAGGAGGTCGCTTAGAGACAGAGGGGAACAAAAGCAGACCGTCCCGTGCCCCCCCGACTCTCTTCCAGGTTCCAGCACGCCACTACATATGGGTTGTTGTCTGATGACAGAGTGTCACCTATTAGATGGATGTTCTCTAAAACGCTACAGGCCGATGGGGCGATGTTCTCTAAAACGCTACAGGCCGAGGGGCGATGTTCTCTAAAACGCTACAGGCCGAGGGGCGATGTTCTCTTAAAACGCTACAGGCCGAGGGGCGATGTTCTCTTAAAACGCTACAGGCCGAGGGGCGATGTTCTCTTAAAACGCTACAGGCCGAGGGGCGATGTTCTCTTAAAACGCTACAGGCCGAGGGGCGATGTTCTCTTAAAACGCTACAGGCCGAGGGGCGATGTTCTCTTAAAACGCTACAGGCCGAGGGGCGATGTTCTCTTAAAACGCTACAGGCCGAGGGGCGATGTTCTCTTAAAACGCTACAGGCCGAGGGGCGATGTTCTCTAAAACGCTACAGGCTAAGGCGCGTGTGAACCAGAAGTCCTCACAAGGATAGTAAAACAGCTGAAAATACTATATTTTTGGTTATGGAAAATATATTATTCAGTGGTTTAGATGGTTCAACGATTATCTACACTAAACTTGCTTGTTTTGACAAACTAAAACTAGGCAAACTATTAACATTTTTGCAACCAGGAAATGGCAGAGCGATTTCTGCATAGTGCAACTTTAACATGGTTGTAAATGTATCTCATCTGTATCACTGAATTTGCACAACGACTCATCCCGAATTGAATTCCGCTGCTCTACAGATCGCTCCAGGGAAGAAACTCTAGTAAGTGTGATATTTGGCCGGAGCGATGTGGTAGTCAGACCATCATTGAATACCTACAGTAATCAGAAAGACGACTTAACAGTACAGAGGACTAGGCCCACTCACTGACTGTGTCCCAATGGTAATCCATTTCCTGTAAAGTGCACTACTTTTGACCAGGGCCCATAGGGTGCTATTTGGGACAAGCCTCCTACTGTACAGTAATCTACTGTACTCCCAACTCTGTCTACTTGCGGTGGTCTTCCATGTTTTCTGCTGAGAACAGCAGTTTTATCCTGCAGGCTGAAACTGACCTCGGTACTAAAGGCATTCATGTACTGGTCGGCAGCAGAATACCGTAGGTACAGTACTGGTCTGCAGTAGAATACCGTGCAGAAGGTACAGTACAGGTCTGCAGTAGAATACCGTACAGAAGGTACAGTACAGGTCTGCAGTAGAATACCGTACAGAAGGTACAGTACAGGTCTGCAGTAAAATACCGTGCAGAAGGTACAGTACAGGTCTGCAGTAGAATACCGTACTGAAGGTACAGTACAGGTCTGCAGTAGAATACCGTACAGAAGGTACAGTACTGGTCTGCAGTAGAATACCGTACAGAAGGTACAGTACTGGTCTGCAGTAGAATACCGTACAGAAGGTACAGTACAGGTCTGCAGTAGAATACCGTACAGAAGGTACAGTACAGGTCTGCAGTAGAATACCGTACAGAAGGTACAGTACAGGTCTGCAGTAGAATACCGTGTGGTAAACTGAGCTACAGTATGGGACTGAAGCAGTGCAAACTGAGCTTTCAGACCAAAACACTGAACACACATGCCACTAAATACCTCTGCCATGTTCTCTACCACACCTTACACAAAACACCGTTTCTGGAGAAAAAACACTTTTTCATACTCTGAATCTATGGGTTTTAACCCTGAGCAATACTAATGTTCTTTCATCATGACAACAAACCATCCTCCATAACATGACACACACAGGGAGAGAGAGATTACACACAAAGACACACACGGAAATGTGCTTTCACACACACAGCTGGTTCCAATTTTGTGGTGGCTTAACTGTACTGGACATGCTCATAAACTAAATAACGAACGAGGGGGAGAGAGAGGAGCTTAAAAACACAGGAGGTCAAGAAAACAATGTGTGTGAGACTCTCTGCACGGCCATCTTTAAACTTGACCCTTCTCTACAGTGCTTCATTCAGCCACTCTCTCTCTACTGCAGTCACTAGCTTATGGCTTTGGCCTTTATACAACATTACACTCTCTCTCTACTGCAGTCACTAGCTTATGGCTTTGGCCTTTATACAACATTACACTCTCTCTCTACTGCAGTCACTAGCTTATGGCTTTGGCCTTTATACAACATTACACTCTCTCTCTACTGCAGTCACTAGCTTATGGCTTTGGCCTTTATACAACATTAGGCGCAAACCCATATTAGATAAAGTAATGATATTTCTATGGGCTTACCCATTGGTCTAACTTACCCAGAAGGCCATGTAGCTGCACTTCAGGAAACATATGAAAGTGTTTTACATTTTATTACAGCAGGGGTTCTCAAAGTATATAGTAAAAACGTCATTTTAATGATTAAACGACTTTTGGCCAACGGATCCATGGAATACGTTTAAAGTAAAAACAAAAAAGGTGATACTATTCATCTACAATGTCTGTTCTTAACCCTGGGCAACATGGGCCTGGGGAGGCTCACAGGGATATTAGTATCCACAGTACTCTGTTCTTAACCCTGGGCAACATGGGCCTGGGGAGGCTCACAGGGATATTAGTATCCACAGTACTCTGTTCTTAACCCTGGGCAACATGGGCCTGGGGAGGCTCACAGGGATATTAGTATCCACAGTACTCTGTTCTTAACCCTGGGCAACATGGGCCTGGGAAGGCTCACAGGGATATTAGTATCCACAGTACTCTGTTCTTAACCCTGGGCAACATGGGCCTGGGGAGGCTCACAGGGATATTAGTATCCACAGTACTCTGTTCTTAACCCTGGGCAACATGGGCCTGGGGAGGCTCACAGGGATATTAGTATCCACAGTACTCTGTTCTTAACCCTGGGCAACATGGGCCTGGGGAGGCTCACAGGGATATTAGTATCCACAGTACTCTGTTCTTAACCCTGGGCAACATGGGCCTGGGGAGGCTCACAGGGATATTAGTATCCACAGTACTCTGTTCTTAACCCTGGGCAACATGGGCCTGGGGAGGCTCACAGGGATATTAGTATCCACAGTACTCTGTTCTTAACCCTGGGCAACTTGGGTCTGGCAGGCTCACAGGGATATTAGTATCCACAGTACTCTGTTCTTAACCCTGGGCAACATGGGCCTGGGGAGGCTCACAGGGATATTAGTATCCACAGCACTCTGTTCTTAACCCTGGGCAACATGGGCCTGGGGAGGCTCACAGGGATATTAGTATCCACAGTACTCTGTTCTTAACCCTGGGAAACATGGGCCTGGGGAGGCTCACAGGGATATTAGTATCCACAGTACTCAGTTCTTAACCCTGGGCAACATGGGCCTGGGGAGGCTCACAGGGATATTAGTATCCACAGTACTCAGTTCTTAACCCTGGGCAACATGGGCCTGGGGAGGCTCACAGGGATATTAGTATCCACAGTACTCTGTTCTTAACCCTGGGCAACATGGGCCTGGGGAGGCTCACAGGGATATTAGTATCCACAGTACTCTGTTCTTAACCCTGGGCAACATGGGCCTGGGGAGGCTCACAGGGATATTAGTATCCACAGTACTCTGTTCTTAACCCTGGGCAACATGGGCCTGAGGAGGCTCACAGGGATATTAGTATCCACAGTACTCTGTTCTTAACCCTGGGCAACATGGGCCTGAGGAGGCTCACAGGGATATTAGTATCCACAGTACTCTGTTCTTAACCCTGGGCAACATGGGCCTGGGGAGGCTCACAGGGATATTAGTATCCACAGTACTCTGTTCTTAACCCTGGGCAACATGGGCCTGGGGAGGCTCACAGGGATATTAGTATCCACAGTACTCTGTTCTTAACCCTGGGCAACATGGGCCTGGGGAGGCTCACAGGGATATTAGTATCCACAGTACTCTGTTCTTAACCCTGGGCAACATGGGCCTGGGGAGGCTCACAGGGATATTAGTATCCACAGTACTCTGTTCTTAACCCTGGGCAACATGGGCCTGGGGAGGCTCACAGGGATATTAGTATCCACAGTACTCTGTTCTTAACCCTGGGCAACATGGGCCTGGGGAGGCTCACAGGGATATTAGTATCCACAGCACTCTGTTCTTAACCCTGGGCAACATGGGCCTGGGGAGGCTCACAGGGATATTAGTATCCACAGTACTCTGTTCTTAACCCTGGGAAACATGGGCCTGGGGAGGCTCACAGGGATATTAGTATCCACAGTACTCAGTTCTTAACCCTGGGCAACATGGGCCTGGGGAGGCTCACAGGGATATTAGTATCCACAGTACTCAGTTCTTAACCCTGGGCAACATGGGCCTGGGGAGGCTCACAGGGATATTAGTATCCACAGTACTCTGTTCTTAACCCTGGGCAACATGGGCCTGGGGAGGCTCACAGGGATATTAGTATCCACAGTACTCTGTTCTTAACCCTGGGCAACATGGGCCTGGGGAGGCTCACAGGGATATTAGTATCCACAGTACTCTGTTCTTAACCCTGGGCAACATGGGCCTGAGGAGGCTCACAGGGATATTAGTATCCACAGTACTCTGTTCTTAACCCTGGGCAACATGGGCCTGAGGAGGCTCACAGGGATATTAGTATCCACAGTACTCTGTTCTTAACCCTGGGCAACATGGGCCTGGGGAGGCTCACAGGGATATTAGTATCCACAGTACTCTGTTCTTAACCCTGGGCAACATGGGCCTGGGGAGGCTCACAGGGATATTAGTATCCACAGTACTCTGTTCTTAACCCTGGGCAACATGGGCCTGGGGAGGCTCACAGGGATATTAGTATCCACAGTACTCCACCAATTATCCATTTTTCAACTGAATACTATTCCCCAGTGCATTTTGACAGACATTTTGACATAAATGCACTGCAACTTAAAGTTCATATGGATCCGTTTAAATCGCAATATCAAAGAATTTCTGGGAAACAATTAAGTACCTTTTTTGCTTACTACATGATTCCATATGTTCTATTTCATAGTTTTGATGTCTTCACTATTATTCTATAGCAAAAATAAAGAAAAACCCTTGAATGAGTAGGTGTCTCCAAACTTCTGACTGGTGCTGTATATTTCCCAAGCCAATAAAGCCCTTTGAATTGGAGACAGAGCGAGAAAAACAGAGCGAGCGAGACAGAGAGACAGAGAGACAGAGAGACAAAGGGACAAAGGGACAGAGGGACAGAGAGAGACAGACAGAGGGACAGAGGGACAGAGAGAGGGACAGACAGACAGAGAGACAGAGGGACAGAGGGACAGACAGAGAGACAGAGAGACAGAGGGACAGAGGGACAGAGGGACAGAGACAGAGGGACAACAAGAGCTGTTTAATGTTTCCCCTGTTTATTTTCCTTTTGTTTATTGTCTATTCCATTTGCTGTGGAAATGTGATCCTGTTTCCCAAACATAAGTTTGTACTTTAACTATTTGCACATAATGACATTTGTAAAGTCTTTATTCTTTTGGAACTTGAGTGTAATGTTTACTGTTAATTTTTATTGTTTATTTCACCTTTGTTTATTATCTACTTCACTTGCTGTGGCAATGTTAACATATGTTTCCCGTGCCAATAAAGCCCCTTGAATTGAAATTGAATTGAGAGAAACAGAGACCGAGAGAGAGAAACAGACAGAGTAATCCAACCATTTGTATGCAGCAATCTTCTCCATTTCAAATCCTCTCACTCATTGATCGATACAGGTGAGTGTCATATGCGGCACATTGGGGTGGACCCACCAGTCTCAATGAGCGGAGATTTGAAATATAAAAATGGAAGCGTACACATTGTTGGATTACTTCATAGAGCAAAAAAATATATATATTTGAATGTACAATATGTTCCATTAACAAAACGCACCACCTGCAACTGGACACAATGACATCTTAGAATATACCAAGATGATATTGCCAAGTTAACCTGTTGTGGATAGGGGGCAGTATTTTCACAGCCGGATAAAAAAACGTACCCGATTTAATCAGGTTACTACTCTTGCCCAGAAACTAGAATATGCATATAATTAGTCGATTTGGATAGGAAACACTCTAAAGTTTCTAAAACTGTTTGAATGGTGTCTGTGAGTATAACAGAACTCATATGGCAGGCAAAAACCTGAGAAAATTCCAAGCAGGAAGTGGCCTGTCTGACAATTTGTAGTCATTCTGTTGCTCTATCGAAATTACAGCATCTGAGCTGTTACGTGACACTTTCTAAGGCTTCCATTGGCTCTCTAAAGCCTTCAGAAACCGGATTGAGGCATCTCCTGTCTCTGGGCAGATAACAGCAGCACAGTTTGTCAGTGGTCTGCCTGGTGACAGAGAGACTGGAGATGCGCATTCACGAGACCTCGTCAACATTGTCCGGGTGGAATATTATCGCTATTTTACAAGAAAAATAGCATAAAAATGTATTTTAAAACAGCGTTTGACATTCTTCTAAGTACGGTAATGGAACATTTTTTATTTTTTTGTCACGAAATGTGCTCGCGCGTTACCCTTTCGATAGTGACCTGAACGCACGAACAAAACGAAGGTAGTTGGATATAACTATAGATTATTTGGAACCAAAACAACATTTGTTGTTGAAGTAGAAGTCCTGGGAGTGCATTCTGACAAAGAACAGCAAAGGTAATACAATTTTTCTAATAGTAATTCTGAGTTTAGTGAGCCCCGAAGTTAGCGGGTGTTTGAATAGCTAGCCTGTGATGGCTGAGCTATGTACTCAGAATATTGCAAAATGTGCTTTCGCCGAAAAGCTATTTTAAAATCTGACATAGCGATTGCATAAAGGAGTTCTGTATCTATAATTCTTAAAATAATGTATTTTGTCAACATTTATGATGAGTAATTTAGTAAATTCACCGGAAGTTTTCGGTGGGAATACTAGTTCTGAACATCACACGCCAATGTAAAAAGCAGTTTTTTGATATAAATATGAACTTGATTGAACAAAACATGCATGTATTGTATAACATAATGTCCTAGGAGTGTCATCTGATGAAGATCATCAAAGGTTAGTGCTGCATTTAGCTGTGGTTTGGGTTTTTGTGACATATATGCTTGCTTGGAAAATGGCTGTGTGATTATGTTAGGAGAGTACATAGCCAAAAACAATCTAATGTTTTGCTTTCGCTGTAAAGCCTTTTTGAAATCGGACAATGTGGTTGGATTAACGAGAGTCTTATCTTTCAAATGTTGTAAAATAGTCATATGTTTGAGAAATTGAAGTTATAGCATTTTTAAGGTTTTTGTATTTCGCGCCACGCTCTACCATTGGATATTTGGCGAGACGTTCCGCTAACAGGTTTTAAGGTTGGTCGAAAATTCTCTGTCCTACACCAAACACTACTTAACCTGTAACTCCCAGTAAGTAATGGACACCAAAAATCTTTGGTTAAATCACATTATCTGGGCTCCTGAGTGGCGCAGTGGTCTATGGCACTGCATCTCAGTGCTAGAGGCATCACTACAGACACCCTGGTTCGAATCCAGGCTGTATTTTAATGAGTAGGCTTTCTTTCATGATTTGTTTTATTTTGACTGGAGCAAGATAGAGCTTATTCCTGATGTGGAAACTGCCTGGAAATGATTTCATGTTGTTTTTCCCCCCAAATAGTAAACAAACATGCCCCATTCCACCGGCTCAGAGTTAAAGGGAGGGATAATCCATGGTTTTCTTCTGAGCTGTATTATTCACAAACGTAATCTAGCCTGGGCTAAAGCAAGGAAATCATGTTCTGATGCTGAATGGCTTCTTTTTAGGCAGTTACGAAAGGTGTTATTTTCTTCTCAGGAAGGCAAAGTCTGAATATTTGATGTCCGTTACCACTGATAACCTGAATGACCCTAGAAAGTTTTGGAAGGCTATTAAGTCTGTCTGGTAACAGTAATGTTAATGAAATTACCGTCACATGTATTGAAGGACTGCTGCTGTATATGACAAAACTGAAATGCTGAATTGTTTCAATGAGCACTTTGTATCATCTAGTAGGCTGTTTGATTCAGTATCCTCTGTCTCTGTACAACCCTGTGTGGATGAAACAGTGAGAGTTGGTCAAACTTTTAGCGTCTTGCCATTCTCAGTGCAGGAGGTACATAAAGCCCTGAAAACATTAGATCAGAGAAAGCCTGCAGGTCCTGATCTTCTTGATCCCTGCTTTGTAAAACTGGCAGCTGATTTCATAGCTGAACCACTTACATATCTGTTCAATCTAACCCTGGAATGTAATGAAATTCCCAAGATCTGGAAATCAGCATTTGTCTTACCACTTTTAAAGGGGGGAGATCCAACTCTTAAATAATTATTGGCCAATCTCAAAGCTGTCACACCTGGTGAAAATACTTGAAACCCTTGTGAGTGAACAGCTAAAAGAGTTTTTATATACTAACTCTATTTTATCAATGTACTAAATCGGGCTTCAGGAAGAAGCATAGCACAATTACAACAGCCATGAAAGTTTTAAATGATATCACTGAAGCCCTTGACAAAATACAGCACTGTCTCTCACTTTTATTGATCTCTAAGGCTTTTGATAGAGTTGATCATGCTATACTGAGGCAGAGATTGTCAAGCGAAGGTCTTTCCGGAGGATGCAGTTGCATGGTTTGCTAACTATCTGTCTGATAGTGCACTCAATTTGATGAGCTCATGTCTGTTAAAATTGTCTGTCTAATGGTGTGCCCCAGGGCTCTGTACTTTGTCCCCTCTTATCCCATAGTTATATAAATAATTTAGACAAATGTGCAAAATGCACGACTTCACGTCTATACTGATGATACTGTTTATTGTTGTGCCTCGTCTCTCACAAAAGCTTTTTATACTCTTCAACATACCTTGTGTCAATTGAAGCTTATCCTCAATACTGACAAAACTAATGGTGTTTTCTAAAGCAAGAAATAGACCTCTGAGCCTTTCACCACCTGTCAGGGCAATGAGAGACTGTAACCTCATAAATATCTTGGAATTTTAATTGATGAAGGCATCTTCTAAATTGCATATTCAACAACTTACATTTATGCCTATACTAGACTCTGGGGATATTTTATAAATGAATGCTTCTGCTCAGTGTTTGAGATCAATTGACACCCTTTACCATGGAGTACTGAGATGTATTTTAAACTGCAAACCCCTTACGCACCCCTGCTCTTTATATACACACACACACACACACACACACACACACACACACACACACAAGGGTTGGCTGGCCTTCTCTAGTCACTCGTAGGCTCAGTCACTGGTATACTTTTATTTACAAAGCCATTTTGGGGTTTCCTACCATTTTATTTTGACATTTTTATTGTTCAGAAATGTGGTGGGTACTCTTCGTTTGGGGGACTTTATCCTGCTAACTGTTCCAAATGTCCGAACTGAATTTGGTAAAAGGGCTTTTATGTACTCTGCGCCATCGGCTTGGAACGCTTAACAAAATGCTTTTAAACTGGAAGAACTTGTCCAGATTGGTGTTTTTAAATAATTGATCTAGGATTTTGAGGCTGATTCCCTGACCTGTCAATGTTGTTTATTTGCTGTTTTAATGATTTTGTTATACTCTTGTGAATAATATATTTTTTTTTTTACTAGATTACCTGTCGTTTTCATGTCCGTCTGTAATTGTGTAATGACATGGTGCTGCCTAACTTGGCCAGGACGCTCTTGAAAAAGATATTTCAAAATCTCGATGAGCCCTTCCTGATTAAAGGACGGCTAAATAAAACATCTGTAGCTAAATGTAAATGCAGCATTTGAGTTGTCTGCTTCGCTGCAGACTGATTGGGGTATATGAAGCTAGAGGTGGGAGCAGGGCCTCAACTGGAGCTTTTAACTGCAAACTTACAGCTGATCAATCTTGCTCTGGGAGATGACGGAGTCCTCTATGAAGTACGGTGTCAAGGCGTAGAAGCACCGGGCCGGAGAGCTCCGTGGAGACGGGGCTACAACACCGGGAGGCATCGCTGCGATGTGGAGGACGGGAGTGGGTCGACCTGTGGTGCTGTGGCGAGGCTTGCTTCACTCCAGAGCGGCCATGTGATTGGTTACGCACGGGTGACCATGAACCACTGTACTGCACTGACCACGATCGGGGACAAACCGAAAAACACGCCACTGATGTCTCGTTTTAGAACCTCAAACTCTTATTTCATCCAGATACACGGTTCACGCAGGAGCACCAAATCACTAGCACACCAAACAACGCGAGTCCGCTCCGTTTAGTCCAAAGTCAACATTTGTAATAACACTAACATAATAAAATGTAAACAAATAAAATCAATATAAAAACAGAAGTTCAACGTTTCACAATTCGCTCTCCAGATTCACTTCATTATTGGTGCCAAATAAACGCTTGACTGGATCAAGAGGCTGGAGAGACTGATCTGTGTGAGCTGTATTCTGTTCAGATGATGACATCCTGAATGTTCCCAACCGGCAGTCGGGCTGCGGTAAATACCACTACCCGGGAGAAAGGGAGGAGACTGCGCACATGTGCTTCAATCCGGGCTCCGCGGGGATAGGTGTAGCGCTGAAGCCATAAACACTGATCTTAGATCGGCGTTGGTGGTGCTCCCCAATGATCGTTATGGTTACAGGATGTGGAGGAAAGCTGATCCTAGATCTGCGCCGAAAGGTCGCCTTCTGCCTAGCGGCAGCGACACACGACACGACTGTTTTCAGCTTCCTTCCAGTAAGAACGACGAAAACAAAACACGGAACAAAGATTGGGAAATCCAACAGCAACCAGATAACACGAGGAGAACATGAGCCAGGTCCTAGCCGGGGTTGTTTATCTGGTAGTGAAGCAAGCATGTTGATTTCAATGTATTAGGTGGCCTACACCTACATTTCATGTTGTGGAAAATATAGGCTTAAACCAACAAACATGTTCATATTCTCAGCTGTCAAATGACAACAAGTAGCATCCTAATCCTACCACATTGTGTGAGTCTGTGTATGATGTTTTCTAATTGTGTGTATAGTCTTAGGGTGTGTCTGGCTGAATGTTTTGTCTCGACCCTCTACTATGTGGTATAGAGGAAAGACAGTGAGGTGTTGTGGTTAGATTGATTATGGCTCAGCAGTGTGCAGCGATGCTGCTGTCGTGCCCTTGATTAACCTGATGGGCCACACACACACACACACACACACACACACACACACACACACACACGAGATTGAATCCTTCCATGATCACATGCAATCTATCAATTTAATTTCAATCACAGACACATTTAATCCTAACATATAGCGGATGTATAGAATAGGATAGATAAGGTTATATATAATGATGATTGGGTCCAATAAGCTAATAGTATAATATTCAGAGCTATTAAATCCTGGATACTACAGCTGATGACAGAGAAACCCTTCCTCCTCTACTGCTAACTGATTGGAAGAGGAACTCATGACCCAATCATCACCTTCCTGCTCCATTGCTCTTTATTTTTACCCCACTCTTTTCTCCCTCATATCACTACATGTCTTCTCTCTCTCTTTCTGTCATGCTGGTCTTTCCTCTGTTCAGATTTATCTGTCTCTATCGTTCCATCTCTAACACATGCTCACACAAAAACTCACACGGAGGATATCGCTGTGCTTGCGGAAACCTTGTTCACTAGGGAGCTGAGCTCATGTTTGCAGCACTGTGAGTGGGAAAGCAGGAAAATGTTCAGTGTGTGTGTGTGGGAATGTTCCTCTTTCTCCCTAGCTCAGCGTTTCCCAAACTCGGTCCTCGGGACCCCAAAGGGTGCACGTTTTTGGTTTTTGCCCCAGCACTACACAACTGATTCAAATCAAAGCTTGATGATTAGTTGATTTGAATCAGCTGTGTGGCACCAGGGCAAAAACCAAAACGTGCACCCCTTGGGGGGGCCCCAGGACCGAGTTTGGGAAACCCTGCCCTAGCTCATCTTCTACCTCTGGTTGGACCACTGAAATGTAAACTTTCCAATGAGACAGAGGATGCTGGACAAAAACACCAGACACTCTGTTGGACCAGCCAGGTCACTGGGTCTGTGTCCACACACACACACACACCATGGTGACCCTACAGCCACATGTAAAAACACTCACACCAGGCTCACAAAAATATACACACACATACTCTAATCCTTTCTGAGGCGGGATGGGGTTTACTAATTGATTAGTGCGTTAATAATCTATTTAGATAACCTTCAATACCTGACTGGATTGGTGCCAAATGCCAATAAATATACACAGAGTATACAAAACATTAAGAACACCTGCTCTTTCCATTACCAAAGGACATCCAGCCAATTTGACAACTGTGGGGAGCATTGGAGTCAACATGTACCAGCATTCCTGTAGAACGCTTTAGACACCTTGTAGAGTCCATCCCCCTGATTAATTGATGCTGTTCTGAGGGCAAAGGAGGGTGCAACTCAATATTAGGAAGGTGTTCCTAATGTTTGGTATACTCTGTGTGTCTCTCAGAGTTTAGCCTACCGGTGTCTGGGCAGTCATCTTACTGTATGCAGTGGGGCACACTACATGGACTAGATCCCTCAAAACAACTCTGGATGCCCAAGCCAGTTCCACCACATTTTTTAATTGTTCTAATCAGGGACTGATTTAGACCTGAGAACCAGGTTGGTGCAATTAATTATCAAGTAGGACAGAAAACCAGCCGGACTTCGCAGGAGAAGAGTTGAATACCCCATGGACTAGAGTGTGTATGTTTTGCTCC
Organism: Salmo trutta; assembly: GCF_901001165.1. NCBI lineage: Eukaryota > Metazoa > Chordata > Actinopteri > Salmoniformes > Salmonidae > Salmo > Salmo trutta. Next base: position 86,764,547 of record NC_042968.1, on the reverse strand, counting down.
CCCGACATCACTGTACTGCTACCGTTCACTGACCTGCAAGGTTACACCTGGCTGCTGCTATCTGACATTAATGTGGAACAGACAGCGTTTTAACTACTTTGCAGATATGAAAACAGACAATCAGAATATATCAGTAAAAAATATGAAATTCCCAGTTTATGCTACAAAACCAACTTTATAAGAGTATTTAAAAATAGGTTATTTTCCATGATGTACACTAAGACATTGTTGGCAGAATAGATGGATTCAGTTCAATGCATGATTAATATAACTCACCAATACATTTCTTGGTAGTCCAAAAAATATTGCTATCAGGTTGTAAATCACAGATACACTGTTTCAATGACTCAATATTTTGGACAAAAACGGACAATGTAACTAAGACTGGGAATGTCAATACAATCAAACTAGCAAAGGCAATTATCACAGGTAAGTCATAATGTGGCTAATAGGCTAGCGTATCTATTTATGTAGCAAGTTAAAAACACAGGGCTTATCGTAGGCTAGATAGCTAGCTAGCTGCTAGGAGGATGTCATGTCATTGGAGGAGTGGTTGAGTGACTGATTTTTTCCCCTCATATTGTTTTCGGTAGCTATATACAGCTAGAGATGCAGGTGTCATTTGGTTAGCTAACAAGAACTTGAACGACCGTTATACAGTTAGCATATATCTTGCGTTAGCAAATTCACAGCACTTGTCTGAGTGTGCCACAGCGCAGAATAACTGATGAATTTACGCAACACCTGAATATGACCGCTGTCAGTAAACGTAGGCAAAACAATAGTCACGAACGCTCTAGATAACAGCCTAGCTAACCCGCTCTGCTAGGGCAAGTAAAATGGTCAGAGTGAAGTAGCAAGCTAGCCAACCTTAGCCAGGAAGACAAGCTGCAGAGGGATGAGAACGCTACAATTCCCCATCGTTTATCATTGCAACTTTGATGGCCAACTAGCTGCAATAGTTGAGGGTTTATCTAATGTTCCTTCATTATATTTTAGCTCATCTTGCTCTGGCTAGCATTAGTTGTTGATGTACAGTATCAGTAAAAAAGTATTGACACCTACTCATTCAAGGGTTTCTTTATTTTTACTATTATCTACATTGTAGAATAATATTGAAGACATTGAAACTATGAAATAACACATATGGAATCATGTAGTAACCAATCAAAATATTTTATATTTGAGATTCTTCTATGTAGCAACGCTTTGCCTTGATGACAGCTTTACTTTGAATGCTTTTCCAACAGTCTTGAAGGAGTTCCCACATATGCTGAGCACTTGTTGGCTGCTTTTCCTTCACTCCGCGGTCCAACTCATCCCAAACCATCTCACTTGGGTTGAGGTCAGGTGATTGTGGAGGCCAGGCTATCTGATGCAGCACTCCATCACTCTCCTTTTTGGTCAAATAGCCCTTACACAGCCTAGAGGTGTGTTGTCCTGTTGGTCATTGTCCTGTTGAAAAACAAATGATGGTGCAAACCAGATGGGATGGCGTATCACTGCAGAATGCTGTGGTAGCCATGCTGGTTAAGTGTGCCTTGAATTCTAAATAAAATCAGACAGTGTCACCAGTAAAGCTCACCATCACACCTCCTCCATGCTTCATGGTGGGAACCACACATGCGAAGATCATCCGTTCACCTACTCTGCATCTCACAAAGACACGGCGTTTGGAACCAAAAGTCTCAAATTTGGACTCCAGACCAAAGGACAGATTTCCACCGGTCTAATGTCCATTGCTCGTGTTTCTTGGCCCAAGCAAGTCTCTTCTTATTGGTGTCCTTTAGTAGTGTTTTTTTGCAGCATTTTGACCATGAAGGCCTGATTCACACTGTCTCCTCTGAATAGTTGATGTTGAGATGTGTCTGTTACTTGAACTCGGAAGCATTTTTTTGGGCTGCAATTTCTGAGGCTGGTAACTAATGAACTTATCGTCTGCAGCAGAGGTAACTCTGGGTCTTCCTTTCCTGTGGCGGTCCTCATGAGAGCCAGATTCATCATAGCACTTGATGGTTTTTGTGACTGCACTTGAAGAAACTTTTGAAGTTCTTGACATTTTCAGGATTGACTGACCTTCATGTCTTAAAGTAATGATGGACTGTCATTTCTCTTTGCTTATTTGAGCTCTTCTTGCCATAATATGGTCTTGGTATTTTACCAAATAGGGCTATCTTCTATATACCACCTCTACCATGTCACAACACAACGGATTGGCTCAAACGCATTAAGTAAGAAAGAAAGAAATTCCACCAATTCACTTAACACGGCACACCTGTTAATTTAAATGCATTCCAGCTGACTACCTCATGAAGCTGGTTGAGAGAATGCCAAGCATGTGCAAAGCTGTCAAGGCAATGGGTGGCTACTTTGAAGAATCTCAAATATTTTGATTTGTTTAGCACTTTTTTGGTTAATACATGATTCCATGTGTTATTTCATAGTTTTGATGTCTTCACTATTATTCTATAAATGTAGAAAATAGTAAAAATAAAAGAAAATCCATGGAATGAGTAGGTGTGTCCAAACTTTTGACTGGTACTGTGCATAATGGAGAGAGCGCCTACCTTTCATGGTTGTTTGATCAATAGGACTGTAAAGTTCCCAAATGTGAGGGGACTCCTGTGGTATTGACATATTTTTAGAAATCCATTCAGGTGTATTTTGTGGCTTTTGGTGAATGCATCCTAATGATCTAAAGTCACGCTGTTGCAACTGTCTGTAAACACACAGTCCAGTTCAAAGTGAATGATGGCAGGCCTGTGTAGCAAATGGCTTGTTTGCATAAAGGCCTACTGTAGCTCTGATTGTCTATGGTGCACCGGTCTGAGTAGACTCCGGTCCTGGACGAGACAGATGTTTTTATTAGGTTTTATTTGCTGTAGTGTCTATTAAATTGTCCAAACACACGGCCGCTTTCCCAATCTATATTGCTATAGCAGTTTCACAAATGACCTAGAATGTCTGGGAATTACGTATATGAAGAATGAATGAAAACGTGAAAATGACCATAAGTGCTTGCTTGTCAGAAAATGTAAAAAAAATAAAAATCTTCCTGTGGTGTCTATGAACAGGATTTAATAAGATTTCATGTTGCTAAAATGCTGTCAGTTCCACTTTAAGGAACTTGTATAATGCTTTTAATTTCCTGGTAAAATGAAGGTTACCTGAATACAACAGGGAGGTGTTTAACAGTCCCAGCAGCTATTTCTAACCTCATCTCTCCTTGTTTTTCCAGGACTGACCTATTGAAATAAAACCTCACACAAAAAAAAAACTGCTTACAGAGAATGGAGGGACTGACTGGTACAAATCAGTTACACTCATACAATAGTTTCCTTTTTTTTAGCTCTATTCTCTTCTCATATCATCTGGCTGTATGTTCTAGTCCCTCCTCATATCATATCATCTGGCTGTATGTTCTAGTCCCTCCTCATATCATCTGGCTGTATGTTCTAGTCCCTCCTCATATCATCTGGCTGTATGTTCTAGTCCCTCCTCATATCACCTGGCTGTATGTTCTAGTCCCTCATATCACCTGGCTGTATGTTCTAGTCCCTCCTCATATCACCTGGCTGTATGTTCTAGTCCCTCATATCACCTGGCTGGTATGTTCTAGTCCCTCCTCATATCACCTGGCTGTATGTTCTAGTCCCTCCTCATATCACCTGGCTGTATGTTCTAGTCCCTCCTCATATCATATCATCTGGCTGCATGTTCTAGTCCCTCCTCATATCATCTGGCTGTTATGTTCTAGTCCCTCCCCATATCATATCATCTGGCTGCATGTTCTAGTCCCTCCTCATATCACCTGGCTGTATGTTCTAGTCCCTCCTCATATCATATCATCTGGCTGCATGTTCTAGTCCCTCCCCATATCATCTGGCTGTTATGTTCTAGTCCCTCCCCATATCACCTGGCTGTATGTTCTAGTCCCTCCTCATATCATATCATCTGGCTGTTATGTTCTAGTCCCTCCTCATATCATATCATCTGGCTGCATGTTCTAGTCCCTCCCCATATCATCTGGCTGTTATGTTCTAGTCCCTCCCCATATCACCTGGCTGTTATGTTCTAGTCCCTCCCCATATCACCTGGCTGGTATGTTCTAGTCCCTCCCCATATCACCTGGCTGTATGTTCTAGTCCCTCCCCATATCACCTGGCTGGTATGTTCTAGTCCCTCCCCATATCACCTGGCTGGTATGTTCTAGTCCCTCCCCATATCACCTGGCTGGTATGTTCTAGTCCCTCCCCATATCACCTGGCTGTATGTTCTAGTCCCTCCCCATATCATCTGGCTGTATGTTCTAGTCCCTCCCCATATCATCTGGCTGTATGTTCTAGTCCCTCATATCACCTGGCTGTATGTTCTAGTCCCTCCTCATATCACCTGGCTGTATGTTCTAGTCCCTCCTCATATCACCTGGCTGTATGTTCTAGTCCCTCCTCATATCATATCATCTGGCTGCATGTTCTAGTCCCTCCCCATATCATCTGGCTGTTATGTTCTAGTCCCTCCCCATATCACCTGGCTGTTATGTTCTAGTCCCTCCCCATATCACCTGGCTGGTATGTTCTAGTCCCTCCCCATATCACCTGGCTGTATGTTCTAGTCCCTCCCCATATCACCTGGCTGGTATGTTCTAGTCCCTCCCCATATCACCTGGCTGGTATGTTCTAGTCCCTCCCCATATCATCTGGCTGTTATGTTCTAGTCCCTCCCCATATCACCTGGCTGTATGTTCTAGTCCCTCCTCATATCACCTGGCTGTATGTTCTAGTCCCTCCCCATATCACCTGGCTGTATGTTCTAGTCCCTCATATCATATCATCTGGCCGTATGTTCTAGTCACTCCTCATATCACCTGGCTGTATGTTCTAGTCCCTCCCCATATCACCTGGCTGTATGTTCTAGTCCCTCATATCATATCACCTGGCTGTATGTTCTAGTCCCTCCTCATATCACCTGGCTGTATGTTCTAGTCCCTCCCCATATCACCTGGCTGTATGTTCCAGTCCCTCCTCATATCATCTGGCTGTATGTTCTAGTCCCTCCCCATATCATATCATATATCACCTGGCTGTATGTTCTAGTCCCTCATATCATATCACCTGGCTGTATGTTCTAGTCCCTCCTCATATCATCTGGCTGGTATGTTCTAGTCCCTCCCCATATCATCTGGCTGTTATGTTCTAGTCCCTCCCCATATCACCTGGCTGTATGTTCTAGTCCCTCCTCATATCACCTGGCTGTATGTTCTAGTCCCTCCCCATATCACCTGGCTGTATGTTCTAGTCCCTCATATCATATCATCTGGCCGTATGTTCTAGTCACTCCTCATATCACCTGGCTGTATGTTCTAGTCCCTCCCCATATCACCTGGCTGTATGTTCTA
>NC_042968.1:86676649-86754149 GCF_901001165.1 Salmo trutta | reverse complement strand
TATATATATATATATATATTTAACCTGTTAGGGATAGGGGGCAGTATTTACACGGCCGGATTAAAAAACGTACCCGATTTAATCTGGTTATTACTACTGCCCAGAAACTAGAATATGCATATAATTATTGGCTTTGGATAGAAAACACCCTAAAGTTTCTAAAACTGTTTGAATGGTGTCTGTGAGTATAACAGAACTCATATGGCAGGCAAAAACCTGAGAAGATTCCTTACAGGAAGTGGCCTGTCTGACAATTTCTTGGGCTTCTTGACTCTCTTTATTGAAAACTGAGGATCTTTGCTGTAACGTGACACTTCCTACGGCTCCCATAGGCTCTCAGAACCCGGGAAAAAGCTGAATGTCTTTGCAGCCCCTGGCTGAAAAACATTAGCGCATTTGGATGGTGGTCAATCAGAGTACAATGAGACTGAGGCGCGTGCACGAGGCGACCCCATGTTTTTATTTTCTCTGTCTTTGAACTAAAACAACGACTCCCGGTCGGAATATTATCGCTTTTTTACGAGAAAAATTGCATAACAATTGATTTTAAACAGCGGTTGACATGCTTCGAAGTACGGTAATGGAATATTTAGAATTTTTTTGTCACGAAATGCATCGGGCGCGTCACCCTTATTTACCCTTCGGATAGTGTCTTGAACGCACAAACAAAACAGAGGATATTTGAACATAACTATGGATTATTTTGAACCAAACCAACATTTGTTATTGAAGTAGAAGTCCTGGGAGTGCATTCTGACGAAGAACAGCAAAGGTAATAACATTTTTCTTATAGTAAATCTGACTTTGGTGAGGGCTAAACTTGGTGGGTGTCTAAATAGCTAGCCCGTGATGGCTGGGCTATCTACTCAGAATATTGCAAAATGTGCTTTCACCGAAAAGCTATTTTAAAATCGGACATAGCGATTGCATAAAGGAGGTCTGTATCTATAATTCTTAAAATAATTATGTTTTTTGTGAACGTTTATCGTGAGTAATTTAGTAAATTCACCGGAAGTTTGCGGTGGGTATGCTAGTTCTGAACGTCACATGCTAATGTAAAAAGCTGGTTTTTGATATAAATATGAACTTGATTGAACAAAACATGCATGTATTGTATAACATAATGTCCTAGGATTGTCATCTGATGAAGATCAAAGGTTAGTGCTGCATTTAGCTGTGGTTTGGGTTTATGTGACATTATATGCTAGCTTGAAAAATGGGTGTCTGATTATTTCTGGCTGGGTAGTCTGCTGACATAATCTAATGTTTTGCTTTCGTTGTAAAGCCTTTCTGAAATCGGACGGTGTGGTTAGATTAACGAGAGTCTTGTCTTTAAAAATGGTGTAAAATAGTCATATGTTTGAGAAATTGAAGTAATAGCATTTCTAAGGTATTTGAATATCGCGCCACGGGATTACACTGGCTGTTGCGTATATATCCCTAGAGAGGATATTTATTCCGTTTCCATTACACGTCTCAATGATTTTTATTTGCAACATTGCTTTTGTCGAATAAACCTGGGTCAATGGAAACCTGCTTACTGCCACATTTCTCAGATTTCTCACAATTGCACATGGTCTCTCTCTGATGTCACAATGACACAGAGTGACATTTGTAGTGTCACAAACAAGAGTGATGATATCGGGGGTGTGTGTCTGTCTTACCTCCTAGGCTGAGAGCGCCGGTCATCCTCCCCACTGCCAGACTCCTGAGGAGAGAACACAACATCAGTGTGGTCAGCTAGTCCAGAGAATGACCAACTCTCACACTGACCAGCTGAGGTAACGGATCCCATTTAACTGATTCAAAAAGGGTTTTAACTGTAATCCACTACCTTACCAGCAAAAATATTATATCAGATTTACAGATACTTTTGAAGAACTACATGATTATTTCTAGGGTTACTTTTCAATTCAGAAAGAATGTTTGCACCATTTTTCTGACACCTTTCTGTTTCAATAACCATGTGGATGAATTATCTGATGTGTGATAAATCATGACCTGACTGATGGAAACAATACACCAGTACAATTTTATAAATGCTATCAGACCATTTATTTGTTGACATCGTGGGATTTCATTTTGTCGATACAATTAATTATATGAGAAATTGCGGTGGAAACGCCTTTATGCACAAATATTGATATACTATTCATCATATCGAAGTAAACTTGGAGTCACGTGATATGTTGTGTGGTCCTCCCACTAGGACTCAGGAAAGCATACAGTTTATTAAACTACAAATTAAATAAATGATGAACTGAACAGGGTGATGAAAGTGCACGTGATGAGCTTGATGCTCCTTTCCAATAAATATTGAGGGTCGTATTCTGGTGACATTATAATCGATGTGGCTGCCATTTGACAAATAAAATGAAATGGCTCGTATCCATAATCTCAATGTAGGTAGTCATACCCGCACTGTATATGCGACCTGTTGAGCAGTTGGCTAGAGCACACCAGACAACACCAGAGTGGGCACATTTGCTTTATAACGCAACAGTATTTGTGACAAAACCATCAGTAGTGTTGAAAATGCGCTGGAAACCCATGTAACTTGTATTTTTCCATTCGGTACCTGGGAATTTAACCTTTATTTTATGTGTATACGTCACCACGCACAGATTTTTATCCGCAATAAGTCCGTTTCATGGAAACATCTCGTGAAAAACGCGCCATATGCACATTTTAGAAAATTCGCATGAAAATCGGTCGCAAATTGAATGGAAACCTAGCGAATGACATTCAAATAAACATTGAAAAAAAGCGCAAGTTTAAGTTAGTTTCACCTGAGCGAGTCTGACCACAAGTCAGAGACCACTATGATGACCCACCAAATGCGTTTGATGGATCGTGGGAAGGAGCCGGAATAGGCTTTGGTAGGCTACAGTCCAAGCTCTTCCAATGGTGCTTTTGCTGTCGGCATCCAAAGATGATCCAACTTGAATAAACGCTTGGAGGTAAGGACAACAGCAGTGGTGTAGCCTACGTAAATCCGAGATACAAAACGTAACAAAATACTAAATTGTGTATGGTATGTATACATTTCTGAATGTCCACCACACATGTCGTATGATATGTTACGAATTCCAATTCGTATTATACGTGATGCATTTGCAAAACGTACAATATGTTTTAATTTTCCAAACATGATATCGCTAACGTTAGCTAGGCTATGGGTTAGGGTTAAGTTAAGGAGGGTTAGGGGAAGGGTTTGCTAACTTGGTAAGTATACTGAACAAAAATATAAATTCATCATGTAAAGTGTTGGTCCCATGTTTCATGAGCTGAAATAAAAGATCCCAGAAATGTTCCACATTTACAAAAAGCTTATTTCTCAATTTTTGGGGCACAAATTTGTTTACATGCCTGTTAGTGAGAATTTCTCATTTTCCAAGATAATCCATCCATTTACAGGTGTGGCATATCAAGAAGATGATTAAACAGCATGAACATTACACAGGTGCACCTTGTGCTGTGATTGTGGCCTCTGGAATGTTGTCCCACTCTTCAATTGCTGTGTGAAGTTGCTGGATATTGGCAGGAACTGTAACGTTGTACACGTCGATCCAGAGCATCCCAAACATGCTCAATGGGTGACATGTCTAGTGAGTATGCAGGCCATAGAAGAAGAACTGGGACATTTTCAGCTTCCAGGAATTGTGTACAGATCCTTGCGACACGGGGCTGTACATTATGCTGAAACATGAGGTGATGGCAGCAGATAAATGGCACGACAATGGGTCTCAGGATCTCGTCACAGTATCGCTGTGCATTCAAATTGCCATCAATAAAATGCAATTGTGTTTGTTGTCCGTAGCTTATGCCTGCCCATACCATAACCCCACCATGGGGCACTCTGTTCACAACGCTGACATCAGCAAACTGCTCGACCACAGGACACCATACACGCTGTCTTCCATCTGCCCGGAACAGTTGAAACCCAGATTAATCCTTGAAGAACACTTCTCCAGCGTGCCAGCAGCCATCGAAGGTAAGCACTTACATATTGAAGTTGGTTACGACGCCGAACTGCAGTCAGGTCAAGACCCTGGTGACGACGACGAGCATTCAGATGAGCTTCTCTGAGACAGATTCTGACAGTTTATACAGAAATCTTTGGTTGTGCTATCCCCCAGTTTCATCAGCTGTTCGGGTGTCTGGTCTCAGACAATACTGCAGGTTAAGAAGCCAGATGTGGAGGTCCTAGGCTGGCATGGTTACACATGGTCTGCAGTTGTGGAAATATGCTTAAAGATTCTGGTGAAAATACACTCGATCTTTATCAAAATGAAATATTTTTGCATATTTTCAGTGTGGAACCTGTCTATGTTTAGGGGAGATATAGCCTAGGCTAACCAATTCTAAATGGCTCTAGCACTTCCTAAAGTGGAAAATAGACAAGACACAATTATTCCAAAACTGCAGCTCATTGTCGGAACACATATTTTCCTACGTCAATCATCCAGTCCATTTAGAATTCGTGATAAAACTGTTGTCATTTGGCAAGGAATGCAGCTTGTTTATCCCATCAATTAGATATGTTTTTATAGGAACTTTTATAGGGTCCATTGGGGTCCTCGCCCCAAATTTTTATTTTACATTTAAAAATGCATTTCCTGCAATTTTACATAGTTTGACATGACTTATCATGACCCTCTTCAGGGGGATTTTGATGAGGATTTTGAAACCACAGTAAAGTGGAAGGATAAGTGCTAATTTCCTGCTACTCTAGACATTTTGCCATGAGGCTGAGAGAAAATGTTGCAGTTTTAAAGTAACAGTCCAGTGAAAATCTCACTTTTAAAAAGTTCAGATTCTGTTAAACCCCTAGAGTCGATGTCCATGCCCCCACAGAAATCTAAATCAGCATAAAAATTTGTTTTAAATCCCATAAAAAAATCTGTCAGTTTAAGCTAGATGCATCTGTTTTTCTTGCATTTGACACGTCTCAATCCACCGCATTGCGGTGAAAGGTAACAGAGTGGTGTTTGTCAGACCATGAGACATCCCGAAAATTGGTATTCTGTACTGTTTGAACGGTTCGGCCAACAAACTATTATGAACCCTGTATGGAAAGATTAGACTCTCACGATGGTGTTCTCCGTCTTGGGACTCATCTGAAGTCAGTACAGCCGATCTGCCAACTTCTGTCTTTAGGGGTTGAACAGAATGGGCTACACACTAATCTGTGTAAAGGTGAGACTCCCAGGAACATGTACATGTAAGTTGTTTTGCTCAAGGACGCTTCAAGACTTGTCTTAACGTCCCCTGGTACCAGTCCAAAAAATGTATGGAAGAATGTATGGACACTGTTTCGTGACAAAAATAAGGGGTTAAATATTTTTTTTTTTTAATTACTAATGTTTCCTGATCTTTCTTATATCTCAGGATATAGGACAGACGCATCGGAACAAACGTCCTTTTGATTTTTTGGGGGCGTCTATCAGTTGTTCCATGTAGTGAATCTGTTATTCAATGCGTTTTTATGGGCTAATAGCAGTACAGCTATATAAAATGTTTAAATCAAATTATTGTATATATATTTTTTGATACATCAAATAGCAAAATTATCCTTTGTATGAACCTCTCAAAACAATTCCATATAGCTTAGTAGAACCCTGTGAAATGACGTCAACACATACTGGAGGAGTTATTGGCTAGCTACAAGTGGCTAGTTTAGCGAACACACTAGCTTCTGTACGTCGGTCATGGCGCGCATGACCAGAATAACACGTCGATGAACCACCAAAGGCATACCCCATTTCTGTTTGAAAATTGAGGAAGGAATAGGAGATGGGCCGTTTTTCATACCCAAAGTCTACCGTTAAAGCTAATTTCCTGCAATTCTACACATTTGGCCATTGTTTATGACGCGTTCTTATGCTATCTGGGGGTCCCCCGACCTCTCTTCAGGAAAATAATTTCACTTGCCCATTCAAGCAGCCACAATGCACATTTCACCAAATAGTTGTACAGTATTTGAAAAAATTATTTATCCCTACAATTGAGTAGGCTAATAAATCCTTATTGTTTTACCTGAGCATAATCTAAAAACTTTGGCTAATCTATATTTCCAAGGACTATTCTTGAAGATCAAGGGGTATTTAATGAATTGGAATGACTGGAAATTACAGACTTTGGTTTTTAATGTGAAGATATAGCCCAATCAAATGATTATCTGCAGGAGAAAGCAATGGGTTTAGAAGAAGACTACATATCCAACCCATCAAGTCAAATGCAACACCCAGTATCTATGTATCTAACATTGATTTATCCTGCAATATATGTTGTTCAATTGGTAATATTCATTTTTGATTACTGAGTTTGGGAAATCCAAAGGTTACTTTACTGATTACAATTTTGGAACGGTAACTAGTAAATAACGGATTACATTTAGAAAGTAACCAATCCAACCCTGGCACTAACACACACACACACACACACACACACGAGAGAGAATGACCAACTCTCTCACACACACACACACACACACACGAGAATGACCAACTCTCTCACACACACACACACGAGAATGACCAACTCTCTCACACACACACACACGAGAATGACCAACTCTCTCACACACACACACACGAGAATGACCAACTCTCTCACACACACACACACGAGAATGACCAACTCTCTCACACACACACACACGAGAATGACCAACTCTCTCACACACACACACACGAGAATGACCAACTCTCTCACACACACACACACACACGAGAATGACCAACTCTCTCACACACACACACACACACGAGAATGACCAACTCTCTCACACACACACACACACACGAGAATGACCAACTCTCTCACACACACACACACACACACACACGAGAATGACCAACTCTCTCACACACACACACACACACACACACGAGAATGACCAACTCTCTCACACACACACACGAGAATGACCAACTCTCTCACACACACACACACGAGAATGACCAACTCTCTCACACACACACACACACGAGAATGACCAACTCTCTCACACACACACACACACGAGAATGACCAACTCTCTCACACACACACACACGAGAATGACCAACTCTCTCACACACACACACACACACACACACGAGAATGACCAACTCTCTCACACACACACACACACACACACGAGAATGACCAACTCTCTCACACACACACACGAGAATGACCAACTCTCTCTCACACACACACACACACACGAGAATGACCAACTCTCACACACACACACACACGAGAATGACCAACTCTCTCACACACACACACACGAGAATGACCAACTTTCTCACACACACACACACGAGAATGACCAACTCTCTCACACACACACACGAGAATGACCAACTCTCTCTCACACACACACACACACACGAGAATGACCAACTCTCTCACACACACACACACGAGAATGACCAACTCTCTCACACACACACACGAGAATGACCAACTTTCTCACACACACACACGAGAATGACCAACTTTCTCACACACACACACACGAGAATGACCAACTCTCTCTCACACACACACACACACGAGAATGACCAACTCTCTCTCACACACACACACACACGAGAATGACCAACTCTCTCACACACACACACACACACGAGAATGACCAACTCTCTCACACACACGAGAATGACCAACTCTCTCACACACACGAGAATGACCAACTCTCTCACACACACACGAGAATGACCAACTCTCTCTCTCTCACACACACACACGAGAATGACCAACTCTCTCCCTCTCTCACACACACGAGAATGACCAACTCTCTCTCCCTCTCTCACACACACGAGAATGACCAACTCTCTCTCTCTCACACACACACGAGAATGACCAACTCTCTCTCTCACACACACACGAGAATGACCAACTCTCTCTCTCACACACACACGAGAATGACCAACTCTCTCTCTCACACACACACACACACACACACGAGAATGACCAACTCTCTCTCTCTCTCTCTCTCACACACACACACACACACACACACACGAGAATGACCAACTCTCTCTTTCTCTCACACACACACACACGAGAATGACCAACTCTCTCTCTCTCACACACACACACACACACACACGAGAATGACCAACTCTCTCTCTCTCACACACACACACACACAGAATGGCTGCGTGCAACAGGCTATGCAGTTTAACTACCCTTATTAGAGCAGAGAGAGACGAGCCGTTCAGCCTGGATTCAATTTGCTCACCCTCTCCAGGAAAATGACCTCAGTCTGTTTATAAGGCGCGGTCCGAGAGAAAAAGATTCACACACAAACATGTTTAGATTCTCCCTGACTGTCTAGTTTTTATTTTGGTGATTGTTAGTTCTCAAAGATGATTTTATTTAAAAATATATAGCTCCATTATCTTTCCTATATACATTATCTGGTTTTAGTCGTTCAAGTTTACACTGAAAACATTATTCCATCTTAAATAATTTCCCAAAAATATATACATTTATTTTTTATTTAAAAAAAAATGCAGTGGGGGCCATTATTTATCTACTGCAATGCACCTCTGCTAAATGCATACAGGGAAAACACTGATCTCCATATTAACACAGCTATAAGACATACTCCACTAGTATATATTTTATGCTTCTATTTTTGCAAATAAATAAAGAGAACCATTAATGTATATGGCTGAGCGAAGAAATTATGACCAGAGCCTCAAAATGGAAATTCATGAAGAGTGGGGAGACAGTGTGGTTCAGGGTTACTACGGTTGGTCAGTGTGGTCAGATACCAGGAAGGGGCCAGGTTTTTGTATTTGTCTGGACAGGAAGTGAGAGGAGAAGCACAGATTCCACCAGTCGGGACATTTACATACATGCAAAACCCTCAAGGTGTATGGAAATGTGTGCATGTAGTTCAAGACATGTCATATGACGGGACAATGAGATACCCGGTGGGTTGGATGGCTTTACCTCAATTATCATAAAAAAAAAATGTGTACATAACTGTCAATCAATATCCTCCATCTTTAAGACAATGGAAAACTCCTACGCTTCATTATCTAAATATTAAGAATGTGGTATTTGAGGACATGTTGGCCAGAGAGTAGTGCAGGTGCTGGAGATAGGGGTAAGAACAGGTGGGTCTAGGCAGGTGTGATGTTGTAGATAGGTGTGTGTCTGTATATGTTTTGGATTGTTTGAAAAATATATAAATTAATAAAAAAGCAGTGCATTTTGAGGCATCTGCAGGATAGGACGGGTAGGGGGAAAAATGAGGTGAATCCCCACCGCCATTCAAGGTTTTCCACTTTGACCACTCAGGAAGAGAAGGGTGATCTACTGAATGTAGGAGTCCCTTGACTCCATGGACTATTACAGCAGTGTGTCTGGCCCTCATTGTCATAGCAACATTGTATTGGAGCTGGCCAGGTTCAGCATGGGGTTATAGAGAGCGAGAAGACCCAGTGGGCATCTCACAAGACACCTCCCACACCACCACCCAGCCATGGGACACAGCGCATGTATGCGTTGTGGGTTTGTTCATTAGGATCCCCAGTCGCTGATGCAGCAGCTACTCCTCCTGGGTCTACACAAAGGATAGATAGATAGATGTGTGCGTTTATCTGTATCCCCATTAGCTTTTGCAGAAGTAGCAGCTACTGTTTCTGGGGTCCTGTGTGGAGGGCAGGGGGAGAAAAGCAAGGCTATCATCTGGCCTCACCTCACAGAACCTGTTCGACTGGGGGAAGGCAGAGAGAGATGTCAATGACAGGGTCATGTCCAAGATCACAATGCTGGTGAGGAACGTTCTGCAACATAGTTCACACTCGTTGTTTTGAGGAAGCTAAAAGCAAATGACCGGTTGTATTCCTTTCTGTCCCCCCAGACCTCCTAATCAGTACTGTCTTTGACTCCAAACAGGCTCAACTGGTCGAAACAGACAGTTCAAGGACAGACTGATGACAACAACAACCATGGTAGTGGTTTACCTTAGTTTGAGGCATCTTCTGCAACTAAACTGTTACGCCATAAACAGAGCTGATTCCCTGATAGGCTGACACTGACTGACTCACCAGAGCAAACACTCAAACTCGGGTGAGTTTGTGGCATTGACTGGTGTTATGACTAATCTAGCATCCTCATGAGATCAAGGTGTTACTCACATTATATCGTGATCTGATAACGTCACAATGAAGTCCTACCATTTCACTTCGGCCCAACAGTCTTCTGGTTTAGATGAAAACACAGAATAGGAGAAATACACATAACTTGTTGTGTATGCAAAAAGGCTGAAAATTGGCTGATGTTTTGTTTTTGTTCTTTGTTAAATGTAGGGTTGCTGCAGTTTCTTATTATGTACATTGTGAGAAATGTAGAGTAAGAGTACTTTCTAAAGGCAGAGCAGCCAACGAGGGACGTGCTCCTGAGAAGTGAACCACTACTGTTGCTCCACTTGTGACATTCAAGAGCTGAAGAGAAAGAATGAGAGGCATTGACCGTTGGAGTAGTGGCATGTCCCGTGCTTCTATAGCTACATTGCTTGCTGTTTGGGGTTTTAGGCTGGGCTTCTGTATAGCATTTTGTGACATTGGCTGATGTAAAAAAAAGGGCTTTCTAAATAAATGTGATTGATAGTTGCTAGAAGATACTGAGCCAACTTTACAGTTGTTTACACTGAGCTGCACTGGAGTCAAAATGCTGCTGATAATACTGGAAAAATTGCAGTTTTCATCCTCATGCTAGCTAGCATTAGCCACAGCAGCCATTATGGAATGGCACACCTGTGAGGTTTGTTTTTCGACCCATATCTCGCGCCGGATCCATGGTGTCTCCGTGATCGCATTCCGACCCCAGTGCAGTTCAGTAAAAACAAGCGTAACAGTAGGGGTCGGAATATTCTGGCAAGATTGACAGATAATACTGCACTGTACCTAAGACAGACACATTGTATGTTGAGTGAATATTTATCTGGTTCTTCAGGCAGCCTACAACTACTAGCACTCACTATTATGCAAGTGACCCTTGAACCATGCAGGAAGACAGAGCACTATTTAGCAATATGCAGCATGAACTCTTGCTTCCTGATTGCCTGACAGGCTTCTGTACCGAGGCACAGGGCACACAGGCGGTGTGTAAATACCGGAACCCGGTTCAGCTGCTTTGCATATATAGATAATACGTCTACACCGGTCAAGGCAATAAACTACTAGTTTACATGCCAACGACACAACAGTCTAGAGACTTGGAAATTACCCGCATTCATACGCGTCACGAGAACCACAAGGCTTTATTACATACTGAAGAGCAGGAAATGTGGCTTTAGTTAGTTACTTCAACAACAAACGTGTCACGGTTTATTCCAGGAAACAAAGAAAGTGACAAAACCATGTTCCTGGTGTGATAAAGTGTTTTTTGATGACTTGGAGAGGCCAGTTATTCTAGTGAGCGAACCTGCCCATTTTACGTTAGACTACGGTCACTCGCTGATGTTTCTAATAGCCTGGGTTTACCGGCGTGGAAGTTACGTCGCGATGTCAGTAGCAGCTGACGAAACCTACCAGACGAAATGTAGCCTCTTTCTCCTCATGAAACCATACTAAGATGTGATACTATTTAATAACACACGCTTCATTGTCTGTGCTTGGTAAATTTGTTGCAACAGTTATAGCTACAATGCGTCACATTTGAACTGATACATTTGCTACTGTAATTACAAAATGAATATACATTTTACGCATGCGTACAAGTACAAAGGCAGTTATGTACAGTCCGCAAAAACAGCGGAAATCAACCCAAAGCTTCGAGCGAGAGATTCGATGGTTGGGGGGTCGAAACGACCGTGGCTTACCGAAACACAGGGGCTGGAACTGGTGCTGGGGGTCGGCGAGCGCTGCACGGTAACCAGCGCCATTCAGCGACCGGGAAACAGATACCTGAGAGAAAGCGACAACGGAAAGACGGTCATAATTGTTTCAAGAGAAACCAGCTGTACCCGTGGTATTCGCTCGTTCTCAGGCAGCTACCTACTCCCCGGCTATTTCCTCTGTGTGGAGGATCCGCGCATGCGCAGCAACCGCCAGCTGTTAATTCCGATTAACCCGTGCTGGAAACAGACAAAGCAGCAGACAACACACCAGAGGGGTGTACAGTGCATTCGGAAAGTATTCAGACCCCTTCACTTTTTCCCCATTTTGTTACATTATAGCCATATTCTAAAATGTATTAAATTGTTTTTATTCCTCATCAATCTACACACAATACTACATAATGACAAAAAAAAAACAGTTTTTATTTTATTTTGTAAATGTATTAAACAAAAAATTATGAAATATGACATTTACATAAGTATTCAGACCCTTTACTCAGTACTTTGTTGAAGCACCTTTGGCAGCGATTACAGCCTCGAGTCTTCTTGGGTTTGACGCTACAAGCTTGGCACACTTGTATTTGGGGAGTTTCTCCCATTCTTCTCTGTAGATCCTCTCAAGCTCTGTCAGGTTGCATGAAAGATAAGCTTGAAATGGGCATAGTCTAATTGATTCAACAACCAAAAACACATATTTTCTTAGTTAGCTAGCTAACTCATTGAGCCTTCTTTGTAGTATACCTCTTAGTGTAAGCTATGAAGTGATTTCCCACACTCTCAATCTAGAATAATAATAAACATGGCTGTCTGACTTGTCTTCTGCTGAATTTACATTGCTAAATGACTAAAATGACAGATGCTCTTATTCAGAGCGACTTACTAAGATAACCACATATCACAGTCATAGTATATATATGTTTCCTCAATAAAGTAGCTATCAGCAAAGTCAGAGCTAGTCAGGGTGGAAAAAAGTAAAGTGCAAGTGTTTGTTTCTGAAAATATGTATTTTTTTTGGGGGGGGGGTTATTTATGATACTTTGAAGACGTAGTGTTTCAGATGTTTTCGGAAGATGGGCAGGAACTCTGCTGTCCTAGCGTCAGGGGAAAACTAGTTCCACCACTGGGGTGCCAGGACAGAGAAGAGCTTGGACTGAGCGGGAGCTGTCCTCCCGTAGGGGTGGCAGGGCCAAGAGACCAGAGTTGGCAGAACGGCATGCTCAGGTTGGGGTGTAGGGTTTGAGCATAGCCTGAAGGCAGAGTGGGGAAGTTCCTCTTGCTGCTCTGTAGACAAGTACCATGGTCTTGTGATGGATACGAGTTTCGACAGGAAGCCAGTGGATTGTGTGGAGCAGCAGGTTGACATGGGAGAACTTACTTGCCTTTTTTGTGTGCTTTGAGAGTCTTTGAAAAGCACTATATAAGTTGAATAAATTATAATTATTATATGCAGTCGGTCTTCAGGACAAAGGTTTGGATTCAAACCCTACATTATCCACTATCAGCTCAGTTTTGAACTAGTGAGCACGGTGAATCTGAGGGAGAAAGTCAAGACTGTGTTTCTTAGCTCCTGTGGCACAAGACTCGCTGCCTGTCTGAGCTTGCACTATGCTACTACTCTCTTTAACCGCAAGTAGGTAGAAGATGTCACTAAACACAAATCCGTTTATGTTTTCCCAGTTTAATAAATGAGCTCAGGACAGGGGTGGGAAAACTACGGCCCGCGTGCCCATTCAATCCAGATCCGGCCCATGGGAATTATTACCATTTTATTTGGCCAAAAGTATGTGGACACCCCTTCAAATGAGTGGATTCGGCTATTTCAGCCACACCCATTGCTGACAGGTATATAAAATCGAGCACACAACCATGCAATCTCCATAGACAAACACTGTCAGTAGAATGGCCCGTACTGAAGACCTCATTTACATTCAACGTGGCACCGTCATAGGATGTCACCGAACATGTCAGTTCGTAAAATTTCTGCCCTGTTATTGTGAAGTGGTAACGTCTAGGAGCAACAACGGCTCAGCTGCGAAGTGGTAGGTCACACAAGCTCACCGAGTGCTGAAGGTAATAGCCATTGCATTGCATTGCTGTCTGCGGTTGCAACACTCAATATAGAGTTCCAAACTTCCTCTGGAAGCAATGTCAGCACAAAAACTGTTCATCGTGAGCTTCATGAAATGGCTTTCCATGGCCGAGCGGCCACACACAAGCCTAAGATCAACATGCGCAATTCCAAGCGTTGATTGGTGTGGTGTAACGCTTGCCGCCATTTGACTCTGGAGCAGTAGAAACATGTTCTCTGGAGTGATGAATCACGCTTCACCATCTGGCATTCCGACGGACGAATCTGGGATAGGCTGATGCCAGGGGAACGCTACCTGCCCCAATGCATAGTGCCAACTGTAATGTTTTTCATGGTTTGGGCTAGACCCTAGTTCCAGTGAAGGGAAATCTTAACGCTACAGCATACAATGACATTCTAGACGATTCTGTGCTTCCAACTTTGTGGGAACAGTTTGGGGAAGGCCCTTTCCTGTTTCAGCATGACAATGCCCCTGTGCACAAAGCGAGATCCATACAGAAATGGTTTGTCGAGATTGGTGTGGAAGAACCTGACTGGCCTGCACAGAGCCCTGACCTCAACCCCATCGAACACCTTTGGGATGAATTGGAATGCCGACTGCGAGTCAGGCCTAATAGTCCAACATCAGTGCCCGACCTCACTAATGCTGTTGTGGCTGAATGGAAGCAAGTCCCCACAGCAATGTTCCAACATCTTGTGGAAAGCCTTCCCAGAAGAGGCTGTTATAGCAGCAAAGGGGGGGACCAACTCCATATTAATGCCCATGATTTTGGATTGAGATTTTTGACGAGCAGGTGTCCCCATACTTTTGGCAATGTAGTGTATTTAGAAATAATTGCAATTTTTCTGGCCTGAAAACAAAATCTGTTGAATTTCGAAATCCCGATGTGGTCCTCGAGCCAAAGAATTTTACCACCCCTGGGTTAGCGGGTGGAGAGTAAACTGATCCTAGATCTGTGCCTAAGGGCAACTCCTACTCTGAACATACATTACCTGCGTCCCTAATGGCAAACTATACTCTCTATAGTGCACTAGTTTTGACCAGGTTCTCTGTTCAAAACTAGTGCACTAAATAGAGAATAGGGTGCCATTAGGGACACTCCCTGTATTCACACCATCCACACACACAGCTGTTGTCAGCAGGAAGTGTATCGCCACTTCCACCACTTCCTCTTCCTGTAACCCCTATCCCCCATAATACAATGTGCTCAACAACAGCAATATAGGTCTTCATAAACAATATAGTGTGCATTGTCCTATAATTCTGGCTATGTTCAAATGTCTGTTTTGTTTTGTTTTAAAGGATGGTTCTGATGCAAAACAAAGTTTTGTTTAGACAACCAATACGCACATGGACAACACCTGTTTACTCAAACAGACACACATATACTGTGCTTTATCTCTGTGAGAGGGATTTGCTGCTCTGTCGAGTCTTCTCCAATAGAGAAGGAAACCCTTCATGGGTGGTGAAAAGGAGAGATAGTTTTAATGTCATATGCACAAGTACTGTTAAATGCCTTTCTTGCAAACTCAAAACCCAACAATGCAATAATCAATAATGTATTACTAGGAAAAAAACACACAATAATAAGAAATATGAAATACACAATAAAGTAAGTAAGTAAGCATACTATATACAGGAAATATTTAAAAAGTCCATTCCAATACCATATTTACAATTTGCAGGGATACTGGAATGATGGAGGTAGATATGTATAGAGATATCTTTATGAGTGGTGAAGAGAAGAGGAGATATCTTTAGGAGTGGAGAAGAGAGATATCTTTATGAGTGGTGAAGAGGAGAGATATCTTTATGAGTGGAGAAGATGAGAGATATCTTTATGAGTGGAGAAAAGAAGAGGAGATATCTTTAGGAGTGGAGAAGAAGAGAGATATCTTTATGAGTGGTGAAGAGGAGAGATATCTTTATGAGTGGAGAAGAGGAGAGATATCTTTATGAGTGGAGAAAAGAAGAGGAGATATCTTTAGGAGTGGAGAAGAGGAGAGATATCTTTATGAGTGGAGAAGAGGAGAGATATCTTTATGAGTGGAGAAAAGAAGAGGAGATATCTTTAGGAGTGGAGAAGAGGAGAGATATCTTTATGAGTGGTGAAGAGGAGAGATATCTTTATGAGTGGTGAAGAGGAGAGATATCTTTATGAGTGGTGAAGAGAAGAGGAGAGATATCTTTATGAGTGGTGAAGAGGAGAGATATCTTTATGAGTGGAGAAGAGGAGAGATATCTTTATGAGTGGAGAAAAGAAGAGGAGATATCTTTAGGAGTGGAGAAGAGGAGAGATATCTTTATGAGTGGTGAAGAGGAGAGATATTTTTATGAGTGGTGAAGAGGAGAGATATCTTTATGAGTGGTGAAGAGGAGAGATATTTTTATGAGTGGAGAAGAGGAGAGATATCTTTATGAGTGGTGAAGAGAAGAGATATCTTTATGAGTGGTGAAGAGGAGAGATATTTTTATGAGTGGTGAAGAGGAGAGATATCTTTATGAGTGGTGAAGAGGAGAGATATTTTTATGAGTGGAGAAGAGGAGAGATATCTTTATGAGTGGAGACGAGGAGAGATATCTTTATGAGTGGAGACGAGGAGAGATATCTTTATGAGTGGTGAAGAGAAGAGATATTTTTATGAGTGGTGAAGAGCAGAGATATTTTTATGAGTGGAGACGAGGAGAGATATCTTTATGAGTGGTGAAGAGAAGAGATATTTTTATGAGTGGTGAAGAGCAGAGATATTTTTATGAGTGGTGAAGAGGAGAGATATCTTTATGAGTGGAGAAGAGATAGTCACATAAACTAACCAGCTGAATTCAAACACCCTGACAAAACTTCCCATTAAGAAGGCTTTTTGACACAATGGCCAGAAATCAGTTTGTTTTGTTAGGTTGTTTAGTTGTTGTTAATTGCTTAATGCATCATACCTATAATTGCTTCACCACACAATTATGCATGTGTGAAAGAACATGACTACGTGAAAATAAATTGTAACACACAGTTCATGTTTCAGTAGAGCTTGCCCCACCCATTTCAGTACTTAGCAACCTGCAAGAGCTATAACACACAGAAAGAAAGAGATAGCTCTGAGGTGTACCAAATGGAAACAAACCTAAACAGAACCAACATTTTTACAGAAACGCTTGTTTTCGTTTTTGCTAGGTTGTGTGCAAATGAATACACTCGTGATCTAGTTATCCATCCATCCCCGGTAGTCCCTCTGCCTGAGTAGCAGAGTCTCTCTGTCTTTGTGAGGGGATAAACAACAGTGGCAGCAGAGAATACGGGACATGAGATTTGGATTACGACAGGGATAATGGTGTTGAGGTTTACAGTCACTCAGGAGAGACAACGGGAAGAGTCAGGAGGGAATCAAAGCCTCAGCTTTAATCACAGGGTAGCTCTCTGAGCACACTGATCTCAGCAGAGATAATGGCAATCAGAGAAAGCGTGGGTATTAGTGGTATGGTATTACTAAGGAGAACTGGCATGGTGGTGGAGAGCCAACGACCCATGAAATTGTTATGGTTTTACGGTTATTAAATACAATAAAAACGTTTTTTTTTTCAAGCCTTCCTCATCTCCAAATAGGAATGATCGTTTGTGCTGTTGCCCAAAGGCTGGCAGATATTGAGTCGTTTTCCCCTTACCGTCCGAAGGGAACGCATGCAGCCGGCTTTACACTCGTATCCTCGATTTAATGGCGAGAAGACGGATAAAATTGGGAAAATATGCATACTTTCTTTATGAAACACAATTTGATTGTCCACAAGCATGCTAGATGAGCTAATGCTAGTCCTGAATGTTGCGTATCGCGTTCAGACAATTAGGTTGCAGCGGTCTGTTTTTCCACCTCTGCTCTGTTTCAAAATAAAAGACTGCTGCAACTTGATTGGGTGAACGCGACACGCAACGTCCAGGACTAGCATTAGCTCATCTAGCATGGTGGTGGAAAATTGGGTTTCATAAAGAAATGTACGGACGAAATCGATGCCTTTGCAGCCTGAATGGAGACTGTTTTATGTACGAACCGGTCCACGGGGGATACGAGTGTATAGTTGGCTGCATGCATTCCCTTTTGGACAGTAAAATGAAACAACTAATATCGCCATCTGCCAGCCTTTGGGTTAGATCAGGGAGCATCAACTAGATTCAGCCGCGGGCCAATCATTTCTTGAGCGGATGGTCGTTGGTCCTGAACATAATAAAAACTAATTTTAGACTGCAAATTGACCGCAAGAAGCCCAAGCAGATATAATATTGGACTAAAACATAATAATTTCAAACGTTGATTACATTTGGAGACATTGCCCTGCGTAGGGTGCTGTCTTTCGGATGGGATGTTAAAATGGGTGTCCTGACTCTGTCATTTAAATTCCCGTGGCACTTATTGTAAGAGTTGGCGTGTTCACCCCAGTGTCATGGCTAAATTCCCAACCTGGACACATTCCATCATGACCACCTAATCATCCACCTCATTCCTAATTGGCATATATCACTCCTCACCTCTCCACCTGATAGCTGATGTGTGGTGAGCGTTCTGGCACCAAAATGGTCGCTGTACATCACTGAGGTGGATGCTACACATTGATGGTGGATGAGGTGAGTTTCCCCATACTATGTAAAGAGCTTTGAGTACCTCAGTTAGTAGAATAGTGCTATATAAATCCAATCAACTATTATTAATTATTATTATTTGTATTCATTCACGTCTATTATGTGGAGGAATCATTTGGTACAGATTTCCAAAATAAAAATCACTTGAAGCTGATTTCCTGGTGTTTTCATCGTCTTAAAAAAAAGAGCTCAGAAAACTTGGGGGAGGGGGGGGACAAATAAAACCACCCACGGGCCAAATGTGTCTCTCTGGCCGCCAGTTGGGGAACTCTGGGCGAGGTTGTGCCAGAGAGGAAAAGGCAAAGTGAGAGGGATATAACTGGGCCCAAAATCTGTCTTTTCCAGCAGGTGGCGTCATTTCGTTTATTTCGCTCATCAATCAATGAGTTTTTGTATGGAGGTCAATGAGAGTGTTACATTTGGTTAACGAACAAATTGAATGGTTTATTTGCTACGTGTGGTTTATTTAATCTAATATAAGTGTCATAATGCTTATGTTGTTACCAGTGTACTGATAAGTAGGACACTTCACTTTTTTTGTTGAAAAAACAATATATTAGAGTTGTGCCTGTTGTTCATACATATCGCCCCTCTTGTTGGCTCGAACGGTCCCACCTGGTCTTGCCTCCCGACTGCCTTCCATTTTTAAAACAATTATTTTCATTGTTAGAGCGGCCACTTGGAATCTGATCAATATAATGGATAATCTGTGGTTGTGCTTCATTTGGCCAAAGATTATAAATATACTGACAAGATACTTGTCTCTCTGCCAAACAATGGGTGTCGTTGTCCTCAAAGCGGCACGGTGGGCTGTCCTCATTGTTATTTTGTGTTACTTGTTTTATTTAGTAAATATTTTCTTAACTCCTATTTTCTTAAAACTACATTGTTGGTTAAGGGCTTGTAAGTAAGCATTTTACCGTAAGGTCGACACCTGTTGTATTCCGCGCATGTTAGAAATACACTTTGATTTGATTTAAACCTGGTTCAATGGAAACCTGCCCATTGAGAGAATGTCGAATTTGGTGAACAAAAAATGTAACGGCCTACGTGAGGTTTATTTGACCGAATAGAAGTTTCGTAATGCTTAGGTTGATATGAGTGTACTGATATAAGGACACATGACATATATCGGCGTTGTCTCAAAATGGCTAAACATATTGATGACATGAGGCTATTAGCATAGCATCTCTCTCCATTGAATACAGGCGGTTGACGTCAAAAACCCTCATAGAATATCCACCTATCCAAAGAGAGGAATAGAAGGCAGAGGAAAAGCAATGTCGCAAAAAAAAAGGTGTAATTGAAACGGCAGATATAGGATACAACATTTTTATCCGTTCGACAGGGGTGGATTTTTATTTTGTTTAACATTCTTTGTTATGACAAATTCTGTTAGAAACGGTTTTTCGAATAAATTATGATTGCCGAATATTTTTGAAGGTTGCGTCTATAAGCACCACTCCACATTTAATTCTGAATTCCTACTGCTTGCAATTATTATTATTTTTACATTTACAAAAAAAATCTTTGCACGACAAGGATTGTCCTGATTTTCTAAACCTCATTATTATGCTAAACCTCATTATTCTGGTTGGCTGGCAAGTTTCACCATTCAATTATTTCAGGTCTAGGAGTGCAGGTGTGCCATGGCACAGGCTGTGGCGATACGTTGGCACATGATAATTATTAGAATATGGCAAATAATATTCAATTATTAAATTCTATCCATGTTGGCTTTCATGGGCTACCTGAGACATCATGAGAGAGGACCGCTATTGGGTGTGCAGGCTTTTGTTCAAGCCCTGCTCTAACACACCACTGTAGGCTAAACATCAGCTGCTCAGCAGACTCCGGGGTGTTTCGGGGCTGGATCAAAAGCATGGACACCCAGTAGCTCTCCAGATGGAGGGTTGAACATGTGTTTTATACAGTAACCTAACAGTGCAGTTATTCTACTTTTTGGAGGGTTAAGTGCCTTGATCAAGGGCACAACGACAGGAGATTGTAGGCCAACGTGGGATCAGAGAGCAGCTGCCTTCTAGTGTCAATACATTTATGCTGACTTTTTTTTGTCGGCTACATAAAGACGGCACCAATTATTGGTAATGGAAAAATGGTTAAAATTCATGGAGGAGAAGTCATGGAAAAGTCATGAAATTCGATCTGTTAAAATGTGTATGAACCCTTAACCCTTTATTTTGTGAATTTCAGAGGTCTCTATAGCATGTCATTTGGGAATTTTTATTTTCTAGTATTCTAATGGTCCGACTTGAAAAAAAACACATGTCCTGCTGTTTTTTTCATCCCAAGTCAAGCACTGGAGACATGAAACAAATAGGTGGGAGGGCATAGGCTACAGGCTGTCTCCAAAATATTAATGTGTAATTTGCCAAATGGGCAATGGAAACACTTCAATCACTACATTTTTATTTGACACTGTAGGATTTTGGGAATAAAAAAAAGTCATTACGTCCAGCTGTTTTCATCGACACAAGATAGTTCAATGGAAACCCACCCTAGCCGACATTGTCGCATCTATTTTCTATGCGAATTTTCTAAATGTCGACAAAAAACAATCACTGGACAAGTTAATGGAAACAGCTAATGACCTCCATACAAAAACTCATCGCTTGTGAGCGAAGGAAACGAAACATCGCCCCCTGCTGGTGAAGACAGATTTTAGGCCGAGTTAAACGTCTCGCTTCGTCTCTTCTCTGATTTGGCAGTGGAAGTGACGACTTACCACTAGTTACCACAGCCACAAAGTCAAAATAGCCTTTTTATTAAAAAACATGGCTCTGAGGTTAAGCATACGGTTATCAGTGTGGTTAAGGTTAGGCTTAGGTTAAAAATCAGATTTTTAAGAGAAATATGCGGGGGTTATGACTTTGTGCTTGTGGTAACTAGTGACGACCGAAGCGGTGTACTGTGTCCAAGCAACCATCTTTGTTGATTCACTCTAGACCTGCTGCAGTTTACTAGGTACATTTACAGACAGGCCTTTGCTGATAAAGTATTAATAGAGATTGTTTTACTCGGTCCAATAAACGGAGCCTACTAAAATGTAGACCCTGAAATGTCCATCTGAACGACTCTTCTCCACATCCGGCCATGATTGGGCGTCCCAGCGTTGTCCGGGTTTGGCTGTCATTGTAAATAAGAATGTGTTCTTAACTTACTTGCCTAGTTAAATAAATAAAAATACAATTATCAAATTCGCTGCAACGTTGAGCGTCTGATCATTGGTATTTGGTACTTTCGCTATATACAGCGACGAGGACAAGGCTCCACATGAATTGAGAAAATATAACCGCATTATATTTATGTATATTAACCTGGCTATATTGCACATGTTTTTGTAACCATCAAATTATTTTTGAAGGCTTAATACTTTATTCGCTTTCCAACGAATCTGCCGCAGCGGTTCAGAGATATTTCAAGGAGTAAGATGGCGGCACCTAGTAAACAGTAAGTAGAAATTGACACTACAAAATGTTATTATATCGCAACTAGCTAGGTATTTATAATACAAACATGTTTATTTCGTCGTTGTTTCTTATGGTCGCCGTGTGCAATGACTGGACACACTACAAGCAGCAATGTGTGCACGACCATGCAATCCACTACCAACAACATTGTTAGCTACTTGCTAACGTTAGCTATCAAGTTAACAAACGGTAGCAGCCAGTCGGTCCCGCATTACCACCTTCATGCAATCAATGAAGTTTAGCGAAGAGAACACAAACCTGATTTGGCCTAGATTTTAGATCACGGAAATTCTGTTCCTTTTCGTAACGAAGAGCTTGTATCTAGCTACCGTTAGTTTCCCACTTTATTTCTTTCAAATGTTGGTGCTTGCTGTCCATTCATGTCACCTGTTCCCAGGTACGGCCTGATCATACCCCAGAAGAGAGCGCCTAAGACAGCCACCTTGCCCAGACCCTCAGTGTTTGGGGATGACTCTGATGAAGAGGTAGGAAAAGGGTCTGAATGTCCATCTCTCCTATTTTATCCTATTGAGATATGCTAATAGTTAGTCTCGTAGGGCCATCCTTCCAAATCTAGTTTTGTTTACTTGTGAGAAGCCTGGGTTTTCCTAGGCTAATTAGTAGTGAACTCTTTTGCAAAGAAGCCTAAGAAGATTACATTGTGTGTGGGTTACAGATCATTTAGAGAAGTCTGAAGTTTCTCCACTCCTTTGCTCATGCCCTTTGTTGCAGCCAGTGAGATGAGTGTGAGTGAGTTGCAAGCTTTGCCAAATTATTGAAGCTCTATCAGAAGTGATGTTGTGTGATCCTGTCTTCCAGACCTCGGTTGGGGAGAGTTTGCAGAAGGAGGCTCTGAAGAAGAGGATGATGAAACAGGTGAGTGAATGGATGAATGAGAAACCTCCGGTGGTAACAACAAATTCTCCAGAAGTTGCTTCTTTATGTATTTTTGTGACCGAGACCCATCTTTCTCTCGTGTGTGTGTGTGTGTGTGTGGCAGACACGTCTGGAGATGCAGAAGGCTCTAGAGCAGGACAGCAGTGTGTATGACTACGATGGTGTCTATGATGACATGCAGAAACAGAGGCTGGAGAGCAGCAAGAAAATGCTGGGAGGAACCGACAGGAAGGTACAGCAGATCCAGAACAACCCCCAGCCTCCTCCCACCTTTTCAAATCTTCTCTAATTTGCTATTCTTTCCATTTCAATCCCCCCTTTCCTTCACCTTTTCACTTGCTCCCCCGCCCCCCTCTTTTCCTCTCCTCACAATTTCACTGTGTTTTTCTCCATTTTGCCTTTCTTTTGTCACTTATGTCCACCCACTCTACTCATCCTTCCTCTCCTCTTTGCTCATACTGCTCTCTGTCCTTTATCTCTCTCTCTCTCTCTCTCTCTCTCTCTCTCTCTCTCTCTCTCTCTCTCTCTCTCTCTCTCTCTCTCTCTCTCTCTCTCTCTCTCTCTCTCTCTCTCTCTCTCTCTCTCTCTCTCTCTCTCTCTCCATAGCCAAAGTACATCAACCAGCTGCTGCAAGCGGTGGAGGAGAGGAAGAAGGAGCAGGAACGGAGAGATGAGAGGAAGATCCAGAAGGAGAGAGAGGCGGAGGGAGAGCAGTTTGCAGACAAGGAGGCTTACGTCACCTCAGCCTACAGACAGAAACTCAAGGAGAGACAGGAGGAGCTGGAAAAAGAAAAGCGAGAGGCAGCAATGGAGGGTGAGAGACACTGCTGTGTGCGCATGTGTGTTTGTGAACATAGATGTGTGTGTGGGAGAAACTGTCTGTTATGAATCCAGTAGTTTATAGAATAAACAAAGCCATGCTGTGTGTTTGTGTGTCTAGCTGCTCTGGATGTGAAGAAGCAGAAAGACCTGAGTGGTTTCTACAGACACCTGCTGAACCAGACCGTAGGAGAGGAGGCCATACCAGACCGCTCTGTACCGAGGTCAGAGTTCACACACCCAAACACAGCTAAAATATCTCCCTTTACTACCAGTATGTGTATATGAATATTTGATTGAACTCTCCTCTCTCTCTCTCTCTCAATGCAGGGATCAGAGTTCAAAGGCAGTCAAGACAGAAGTGCCATCCCCACCGCCTTCACCTCCCTCACAAGACCACGTCCCCAGTTCCCATAGCGACAGCGAGGAGGGGCAGGATCAGAAGGCAGGGTTCAGTAAGCCGGCCCCTGGTGCCAAACGCCACTACAGACAGAGGTCCCCTTCCTCTGGGAGTGGAGAAGAGGAGCGAGAGAAGGATAGAGAGAGAGAAAAGAAGAGACACAAAGAGAGAGACAGAGACCAAGGAAGGGATAGAGAGAGGGTCAGAGAGAGAGACAGGGAGGACAGGCATGGTGGACGGAGAGATGAGAAGGATGGAAGAAAGGAGAGGGATAGAGACAGGGAGGAGGACAGGAGCAGGGGGAGGCGGGATAAAGAGAGAGAGGAGAGACACGGGAAGAGAGAAAGGAGCCCGAAAGACAGAGAGAAGGAGAACGGGGAGAAAGAGAAACAGAGAGAGCTAGACAAAGACAAGGGGAGAGAAAGGGACAAGGGCAGGGAGAAAGAGAGGAGTAGGGATGGAGAAAAGGAGAAGACTATAAGAACCGACGGAAAGGATGAAAAGGAGGGAGAGGGGTCAGAGAGGAAGGGGAAGGAGGGAGAGGGGTCAGAGAAGAAGGGGAAGGAGGGGTCAGAGAAGAAGGGGAAGGAGGGGTCAGAGAAGAAGGGGAAGGAGGGGTCAGAGAAGAAGGGGAAGGAGGGGTCAGAGAAGGAGGGGTCAGAGAAGGAGGGGTCAGAGAAGAAGGGGAAGGAGGGGTCAGAGAAGGAGGGGAAGGAGGGGTCAGAGAAGAAGGGGAAGGAGGGAGAAGAGAAGGAGGGGAAGGAGGGGTCAGAGAAGAAGGGGAAGGAGGGAGAAGAGAAGGAGGGGAAGGAGGGAGAAGAGGAGAGTAAAGTGAGTAAGTTTGTCAAGCGCAGCAGTGAGCAGACCGTGACCTCAGCCAGAGACCGATACCTGGCCAGACAGATGGCACGCTCAGCCACCAAGACGTACATAGAGAAGGAGGAGGACTGAACACACACAAACGGTGACAGCTGTGACTGTGTGATGACAGAGGGTGACCGATGAACTGAGACACGTCAACAGATGTGTGTGTGTGAACTTCGTTCTCTAATACACTGCACTTGATGGACCCACCAAATAAGAGTGTGGTTCTACTGGTTCTACTGGTTCTACTGTCTGGGGAGAAAGATGGAATGGTAGAGAGTGATTTCAATGATTGAATGCAGGACTTGAGTTAAGTGAGAGGGTGAATAAGTGATGAAAATGTAGTGTGAGTGAGTTGCCCCACACCAGGGAACTATGTGTTTTTGTTGAATATTTCTGTTCTATTCCAGTTTTTTTCTCCTGGTGGACAGAACCGTACTTCCTGTTTATGTTGTGTTAATAAATGTCTGAACATATGGCTGGTGTATTGGCAGTCATTGGCTCTCATATATTCACTATTTATCTGTAATACTCGGAATATTAATATGGGCTATTCCTGGGGCAGCTGTAATGACCGTTTAACATTGTTTACTGTACCCAATTGTTGTCTTTACATACCCATTAATAATTTAATATACCCCCAGTCACTATCTTTATATACCAATTATCTATAGATAGAAATGTTTCTGCGATTGAATGGGACTGATGTAGTCTCAGTCCAACAGAGCAGAACAACTATATAGTTGTTGACATGTTTGGGAGCATAAACTGTTGACAGCCTCTCTCTGCACGCTGGAGAAAGGAATGAAGGAGAGAGAGGAGGAGCTGGAAACTCAAGTGGTGAGTATTCTGTGGCTAAAGGTAATATGTCAGCCTATTAATTATGAAAATATAAAGAAATGCCTTATTAGATTATTCAAAATCAAATACAAATTCACTGTAATTCTAGGCTACTATGTAAGCTGCCCTGCACAATCAATGAACCAACAGCCCCGCCTAGACCTGCCTATATGCTCTCTCCCAGACTCATTAATATAATACTAATATTAATAATATGCATGTCAATCTCCCCTGGCTGAAAGTGGAGAGATTGACTTCATCGCTACTTTTATTCATGAGAGGTATTGACATGTTGAATGCACCGAGCTGTCTGTCTAGACTACTGACACACAGCACGTACACCCATGCATACACCGCAAGACATGTCACAAGAGGTCTCTTCACAGTCCCCAAGTCCAGAACAGACTATGGGAGGCACACAGTACTACATAGAGCCATGACTACATGGAACTCTATTCCACATCAAGTAACTGATGCAAGCAGTAAAATTAGATTAAAAAAACACCTTATGGAACAGCGGGGACTGTGAAGCAACAGTGGCGCAGACACATGCATACACACACACACGATAACATATACACTATACATACACATGGATTTAGTACTGTAGATATGTGGTGGTGGGGGGGGGGGGAGTAGGGGCCTGAGGGCACACAGTGTGTTGTGAAATCTGTGAATGTATTGTAATGTTTTTTTAAATTGTATAAACTGCCTTAATTTTGCTGGACCCCAGGAAGAGTAGCTGCTGTTTTGGCAGCAGCTAATGGGGATCCATAATAAATACAAATGAATAGAATGCTTGGAGCGTACAATAATGTGACCAGTCCATCCCTTATAATAATAATACAGGCCACACAAAGCGATTACTAGAATTTGTTTAATTTTGGAGTATAGGCTAGACCAATTATGCACCAAAGATATGTGTTTAATATGCGGTAGGTTATGTATTGTATAACGGCATAATAATTTTCATTATTACTTTTATGGGCTCATATATAGGCCTATATATATGCATAAGCTCTACTAGGCATCTGGGTGTTTTGAATCACCACCTTAGAAAGGGCTGTCCATTTCATTGTTGAAACAACATCCACAATGACCATGTTTTTCACTCAATTTCAACCTGTTGAACTTTATTCTAGACCATGAGACAAAATAGACAGGGTAACTTTTTATTTTTCCCACAAGTGAACTTCTGCACTGGAATGAAATGTTTTTCAACAGCTTTTCCCTGACCAGCTCGTTCCCAATGTGTAGTCCTGTCCAATGTGTAGTCCTGTCCAATGTGTAGTCCTGTCCAATGTGTAGTCCTGTCCTGTGTAGTCCTGTCCTGTGTAGTCCTGTCCTGTGTAGTCCTGTCCAATGTGTAGTCCTGTCCTGTGTAGTCCTGTCCTGTGTAGTCTTGTCCTGTGTAGTCCTGTCCAATGTGTAGTCCTGTCCTGTGTAGTCCTGTCCTGTGTAGTCCTGTCCAATGTGTAGTCCTGTCCTAAGACTTTGGAACTACGGTTGAACCCACCACCAATTTAATCCCTGTTCATTAACCTTCATAACAGTAATATTATCCTTCTTAGCAGTGCTATAAACATGTCTTTTTTTTCTACAACATTTTTATAATGTATACATTTAGCATTTTAGCCATCTAGCAGACAGTATTATTCAGAGTGAATATGGTAGGTAAAACAACCACATATCACAATCACTGCAAGTCAAACTTTTCTTCAAAATCAATGCTAGAAAGAGAGAGAAGTATAAAGGTTGTATTCCACACAGCACCCTATTCCCTATGTAGTGCACTAGTTTTGACCAGTGCCCATAAGGCTTTGGTTAAAGTAATGCACTATATAGGGAATAGGGTGCCATTTGAGGCAGAGGGCGAGAGTACAGAAGCTTTCCAGAGTGATGTTCTAATGGGAGCCGTGTCATTCATAATAATGTGTCTGAGAGTGGGATAGTAGACGAGAGAGAGAAGAAGACAGAGAGAAAGAGACTTCACTATTTGCACATCGTTACAACACTGTATATATACATAATATGACATTTGAAACATCTTTATTATTTTGTAACTTCGGTGAGTGTAATGTTAATTTTTATTGTTTATTTCTACTTCACTTGCTTTGGCAATGTTTACCATGCCAATAAAGCCCTTCAATTGAATTTAATTGAGAGAGTGTGGGAGAGAGACAGACACGCAGAGGGAGAGAGACAGGCAGTGGAACTTAGGAGACTCAGAGAGACACAGGCAGAGAAACAGAGAGTGTGGAGAGAGAGTGTGGAGAGAGACAGAGAGAGATCAGAAGACAGTGAAAATCAGGTACCTGCAACACAGACTACACTGCACAGCTCATTGAAGGACAGGGTCCCAGTACCAGAGACATCAGTACCATAGAAGATGTTCTGGAAGAGACACACACACACACACACACACACACACACACACACACACACACACACACACACACACACACACATACATATATATACAATTTACTATGAGCTTTCCTAAATAAATGTAACTGATTGAATAACAAACAGGTTTCAAACCCATCCCTAATGCCACTAAAGACTGCTTTAGCCCTCTAACCTAAAGGCATTAACTCCCCCAGAGGGCAGAAATATTCAAATTCTCTTGAAATCGAACTATATAATCTTGTTCACCTACCTTGAATCTGGTTCCACAATCATAGACTAAGAAACTCTGGGTAACTTATGAAGCCGTTGGCCAGTTGATGTTGGACTGGGGATAATAATGTTAAGGACGTCTCCTTAACAAGCTCTGTGACCCCTTTCTAATTGAGACTTGGTCACCTACTCTGTAAAGGTCAAAATTCATGTCATTTCCTACTTAAACTTTTCAAATAAAGCCTGAACTCCAACATATTCAATCAGTTACATTTATTTAGGAAAGCTCATAGTAAATGGTATGTGTGTGTGTGTGTCTTCCAGAACATCTTCTATGATACTGATGTCTCGGGTACTGGCACCCTGTCCTGATCTTCTCTGTCTTCTGATCTCTCGCTCTCTCTGTCTGTTTCTCTCACACCCTCTCTGTTCTTATGCCCATCTCTCTCTGTGTCTCTGTGTCTGTCTCTCTGTTTCTCACCCTCTCTCTCTCTCTGTATGTCTGTCTCTTGCCTAGTTAATAAAGGTAATTAAAATATATATATATATATATATATATATATATATATTAGACTTTAAGGATAATTATGAACGTGGTTTAATTTGGAAATCACTAATTTTACATGTGCATGCTCAGGTACATTTTTACATGGAATCGGCCAAAATGACAATGACAGATTGTAGTGCTAGGTTCTGTACAAACGGAGTATAAACTCAAACGGACGACTAGAAAAACCTCACACCCAGTTTATTCACCTACTAAGTCATACAGCTGCAAATACATGTTGCACATGATCAAACAGGCATTTATATGTCAAGATGAGATTAGTGGTGTAACTTTTTCACAACTGCTATCAGCTACCCGACACTGCCTAGATGTTGCTCTGTTGTCTTCGCAATCAAACCGTCTGCTAGCAGTTCCTCTTTATCTGGTCACTTCTCCATGATGTTTATAAGTGACCTCGTGTTCACTTTACTCATCAGACCTGGGTCATCTACTGTATTCCCCTTTTCTCTCACAGTAACTTTCACTCACATCTAGTTCCTCTTTACCCTTCCTTGACCCCTAACATCTACAACTTTTGACCGGTAGTGTATAACACCTACTCATTCAAGGTTTTTTCTTAATTTTTTACTATTTTCTACATTGTAGAATAATAGTGAAGACATCAAAACTATGAAATAACACATATGGAATCATGTAGTAACCAAAAAAGTGTTAAACAAATCAAAATATATTTGAGATTCTTCAAAGTAGCCACCCTTTGCCTTGATGACAGCTTTGCACACACTTAGCGTTTTCTTTTAACCAGCTTCAAGAGGTAGTCACCTAAAATGCATTTAAATTAACAGGTGTCCCTTCTTAAAAGTTAATTTGAGGATTTTCTTTCCTTCTTAATGCATCTTCACTATTATTCTCAATGTAGAAAATAGTAAAAATAAAAAATTGAATGAGTAGGTGTTCTAAAACTTTTGACCGGTAGTGTATATTCTTTATAAACTCAGCAAAAAAAGAAACGTCCCTTTTTCAGGACCCTGTCTTTCAAGGATAATTCGTAAAAATCTAAATAGCTTCACAGATATTAATTGTAAATGGTTTAAACACTGTTTCCCATGCTTGTTCAATGACCCATAAACAATTAATGAAATTGCACCTGTGGAACGGTCGTTAAGACACTAACAGCTTACAGACGGTAGGCAATTAAGGTCACAGTTATGAAAACTTAGGACACTAAAGAGGCCATTCTACTGACTCTGAAAAACACCAAAAGAAATATGCCCAGGGTCCCTGTTCATCTGCGTGAACGTGCCTTAGGCATGCTGCAAGGAGGCATGAGGGCTGTAGATGTTGCCAGAGCAAAAAATTGCAATGTCCGTACTGTGAGACACCTAAGACAGCTCTACAGTGAGACAGGACGGACAGCTGATTGTCCTCGCAGTGGCAGAACACGTGTAACAACACCTGCACAGGATCGGTACATCCGAACATCACACCTGCGGGACAGGTTCAGGATGGCAACAACAACTGCCCGAGTTACACCAGGAACGCACAATCCCTCCATCAGTGCTTGGACTGTCCGCAATAGGCTGAGAAAGGCTGGACTGAGGGCTTGTAGGCCTGTTGTAAGGCAGGTCCTCACCAGACATCACCGGCAACAACGTCGCCTATGGGCACAAACCCACCGTCGCTGGACCAGACAGGACTGGCAAAAAGTGCTCTTCACTGACGAGTCGCGGTTTTGTCTCACCAGGGGTGATGGTTGGATTCGCGTTTATCATCGAAGGAATGAGCGTTACACCGAGGCCTGTACTCTGGAGCGGGATAGATTGGAGGTGGAGGGTCCGTCATGGTCTGGGGCGGTGTGTCACAGCATTATCGGACTGAGCTTGTTGTCATTGCAGGCAATCTCAATGCTGTGCGTAACAGGGAAGACATCCTCCTTCCTCATGTGGTACCCTTCCTGCAAGCTCATCCTGATATAACCCTCCAGCATGACAATACCACCAGCCATATTGCTCAATCTGTGCTTGATTTCCTGCAAGACAGGAATGTCAGTGTTCTCCCATGGCCAGCGAAGAGCCCGGATCTCAATCCCATTGAGCACGTCTGGGACCTGTTGGATTGGAGGGTGAGGGCTAGGGCTAGGGCCATTCCTCCCAGAAATGTCCGGGAACTTGCAGGTGCCTTGGTCGAAGAGTGGGGTAACATCTCACAGCAAGAACGGGCAAATCTGGTGCAGTCCATGAGGAGGAGATGCACTGCAGTACTTAATGCAGCTGGTGGCCACACCAGATACTGACTGTTACTTTTGATTTTGATTTTGACCCCCCCTTTGTTCAGGGACACATTATTCAATTTCGGTTAGTCACATGTCTGTGGAACTTGTTCAGTTTATGTCTCAGTTGTTGAATCTTATGTTCATACAAATATTTACACATTACGTTTGCTGAAATAAACGCAGTTGACAGTGAGAGGACGTTTCTTTTTTTGCTGAGTTTACATGTAAAGTGATCAATTAGTTCTAGTATGGTAACATAAATACGTACATTTCAAGCTAGAATCCAACATTTGTTTTCTACTCCTATGCAAATATTGAGGACCTTGCATTCCCAAAAGCAACACTGTCATGCTGAGAATAATGAGAATGAACAGTGTCTTGTGAATTTCATACCTTAAATGTCAAGAATGGTGCCGCTTACACAGACCAGTGTTTCTCAACCTATGGTCACTAGACCTCTGCTGGTCCCTGGGATGTTGCTGGCCGGTCCCTGAGCTGTTTAACTAGTTTAGTCATTTCTACAGTGCTAGCTTTAATGTAAGCTGTCCCCCAAGGAGGAAAAACTAAAGCTTGCCATAGTTTTCCGGTCCTTTGAATAAAGGTTAAGAAACACTGACCTAGACACACACCTTTGTAATAACCCCCCTACCAAACATGCTACTTCCAATGTCATGACTAACATATTACTTACAATATGTGCCCAATAGAAAATGAATAGTGAACTTCTTGAATTACAAAGGACTTTTATTAAAATAAAAAAGGATAAACAATCAACATGAAAGTAGGCAAACGTTATACATTTTTTGATAGATACTGTATTACATTCCGAGGGGAAAGTAGGTATCTATATTTATATGAATCAATGTCTGCTTTATTTCTACATTACTTTCTCTTATGATAATCATTAACAATCAGTAGCAAGATCAGCTGCTTCATTTAGGCTCCTGTTCTGTGGGCCGGTCTGGCTCGCACAAGGCTACTTATTTAATGTTGAAAATGTGTCAACTGAGGGTTGATAGATTTACGTGACACTCGTTCTAATACAAAGCATTGCAATCAACCCCAGTAAGCGGACAATTGAGTGGTTCTAGATATAGGTCTGATTTAATACTACAACTTTAACTGAGTTATGACCCATTCACTTGATTAGCGCAAGCCACCGAGGGTTCCACTTGATTGAAAGCAGGGCGAGGTCATGGACTTTGACTTTGAGTTAGGCCTTCTTCTTCCCTTGCCAATCTCTGACTACTTTCTGTATTTGGTTGACTCTTTTTGCGATCTTCTGCAGTCTGTCTTGTTTCTCCTTAAGCTTGCGTTGCTCATCGGGGAGTAGTTGCTCTCCTCTTGCCATCTTCTCCAGAAGCTCAGACTCATATTTCATTTTCTTCAACCCTACAATGCGATCTTCGAAGCCTGGCTTGCATTCGTCCTCCTCGGTGCGAATTAACATCTCAATGTACTCCACAGTGGAGAGAGAGCTTGGCTTCAGTGCAATCTCATTCAGCCTCTTAAGACAGTTGGAGGACAGCTTGATCAAGTACTTCAGCTTGTCCTCGATAACAATATACTCATCTTCAATCTTCTCCAGCATCTGCTTGTTGTTCATAAACTTGCCCTGTGCCATCATGAAGTTGTCCTTCAACTCTTTAATGGTCTTTTTCTCTGTCTTAGTTTCATATGTCCACAAGGCTTTTTCCTTGTCGTGGTGAAGGTAAGAGCAGTTTTCTGGACACATGACACAGTTACCATTATCATCCATCACGGCACATTTTTTTATGTCATCCTCGTTAGGGAGAAAGCAGCTGGTGTGGCATGTGAACTGGCATATGATGCAGTTTGTAGCAAAACAACTTGATTTGGTCCTCTTAGCAACTAGAACCTCTACCTCTGTCTCAAAGTCTTGGTTCTGTTTCATGTTCTCGTCCTCGTTCTGCAGGCACTGTTTGACTGTTTTGATCTCATTCAGCTTTGACAGACCTGCTGTGATCTGAGGGGTCAGTCGTGTCATGGCCTTCTCCAAACGCTCACGTTCTTCCAGCACTTTCTTGGTCATCGTTAGATCTTTGCTCTCAATGCTTTCCAAGTCTTTGAAGAAAGCTTTCATCTGTTTAAAAGTTGACTTCCAGACAATTTTCTTTAGCACTTCATCATTATCATCCTCTGAACCATCTCCATCAGAGCTTTTGTCTTCTACTTTCTGATGGAGCAGAGCTGAATTGTTGAATTTGAAGTGGGATGGGAGTCCCTTATTGTTTTTCTTACAGGGAAGGTCTGCAGCTTGGATGGCCTCCAGCACAGGTATGTCCTTCCCATCAGCAAATGTCACGAGCATCAGGATGTTATCAGCAATGTCCTTTCCAAAAATGGACAGGATGGAGTCAAATATGTATTTCTGATTGGCACTGAGACGGGCGAGGGATGCTTGCACTACAAAGCAGACTGCATCAATGTGATCAATCCCTAAAGGGTTACACAATAATTCCTTCACTTGCTCTGTGATCAGTTTATCATGTGCCATTCCTCTAGTGTCTCCAAACCCTGGTGTGTCAATAATGGTCAGCGAATAAGAAATCTGAAAGCCTGGCTGGTTGTAGACCTCGTATGATGTTACGATTGAAGTCTGGCTCTCAGCCTGTGACCTGTTGGTCACCTCATGGATGAGCTTAAAGCGGTAGCGATCTTCCCACTTTACCCCGAGAATGTAGTTGATCATGACATTGACCAGAGTGGTTTTTCCTGAACCTGTGCACCCCAGAAGCAGTATTACCTTGTTATTCCCTTTCTCAACTTTTCCTCCAAATGTGTACTGTTCAAAACTTTCCTTTACACCCAACTTCTGTTCCAGATTCAGCCTATAGATTGAGGGGTTGCCTTTCTTTACCCTCCCTGATTTCTTCAGAAATTCCTCACTTTTTGTTGCTGTTGATTGGCTCCTCTTCGGTTGGGC
This sequence comes from Salmo trutta, assembly GCF_901001165.1. NCBI lineage: Eukaryota > Metazoa > Chordata > Actinopteri > Salmoniformes > Salmonidae > Salmo > Salmo trutta. Next base: position 86,719,924 of record NC_042968.1, on the reverse strand, counting down.
GTCAGAAGCCCTGATGGTAGTCAGCACTGCCTCAGGACTGGGTAGACTCTTCCCTGCTTCGCCACAGTTAGCAGAGACTCTGACACTGTATGGAGTTTCAGGTTTTAGACCTTCCAGTGTGCACTCTCTGGTGGTGGTTTTGATGGTGTGCCACATCTTATTGTCAACAGCCTTCGCACACTCTCTGTAGTCAACCTCATAGCCTATGACTTCAACATCGTCTCCCACCATGGTAGGAATGTCCCAGTTAACTCTGATACTTTCATATTCCAGGTTTTTCTCTGTGGGTGGTCCAGGGGGGCTACATGGGCGGGTCCTGGAGTATTCCGTCCAGTCACTGGAGAGGCTCACACCAGGTCGACACACCGCCCTGCAGCTGAAGCGGTAATCTTTATAGGGGTTCAAACGTCTGATGGTGACCTGGTTAGTAGTAGTATCGGCTTTGATCTCTGTCCACTCAGATTCAGCCTGCACAGCCTGGTACAAAACCTGATACGACTCCACAGACGTGACACCAAGGCTGGGAGGGTTGATTTGCACGTGGACACAGTCATGCTCCAGACTCTTGAGGGTGGGGACACCTGGCTTTGATGGCAGTTCAAACTGGGGACTCAAAAGTGTCCCTCTCTCATAGACATGGATGGAGGACGCAGTGATGAGTTTGTCTGGAATCGATGCAATGCAGAATGCAATATTTTCTCTGTCTTTGTTTGACTCTTTGAAGTCTAGGAACAGTTGTATGTTTTGCCTGGTTAGGGTGGTTACATCCCCCGAGCGAAACCACTTTTCTGCTGCTGATTTCCCAGCTGTGTTGGGGTCATAAGGAATCAGTGAAGAATCACTCTTTGATTCTTCCAGCAAGTAGTTCTCCAAGTCTACCACGTACTCGTCTTTGTCATTCAAAGAGGAGAATGCAAAGCACACTACATGATCTTTAGCTTGATCAAGCACTATTCCATCCAATTCACTGCTTGAGTACACAACTTGTACCTCTTTCATTATGTCAAGGTAAGAGCTGACAACATTCATCTCTCTCTCTCTGTCGTCCAGGTATGTGACCATAAGGTCATTCTGGAATGGAGAGCGTTCCTTACTGTTGAGCATTTTTATCAGCACTTCTTCCTCCATTCCTCCTCCTCTTATGTTGGGAAGAACCTTGCAAAGACCTTTCTGGAAAACCAGCTTGTACTCTGAACACAAGTCCCTGAACTTGCTGAGCTTGGCTTTGATTTCAGGGAACTTGATAGCCATGTCTTCCTTCATCAAGTCCCGGAATGTTACATCAGTGTTGTCCAACCCGTCCAAGAGTCGCTGTGCACGACGCACCAGGCTAACACTGATCTGTCTGACTAGCTGGGCAGCTGCAGAGTCCAGGTTCTTGAGAGGATAGAGCCAGACAGTCATTGGCACAGCATGTTCTCCCTTCTCCCCTAGCAGACGTGGCAGGCCAGCATACAGCCTGGTGGCATCTTCAAATGTGACAGGGTTGATTTCTAGTGCAAAATCACCATGGAAAGTGCAGCTGAATGTATTGGCCTGTTGCTTCTCTTCCTCGCTCATCTTCAGTGATGCCTGCCCTTCTATTGATATGAGGGGGATGTTCTTTATTGTGGCCTGCAGGTTTCCTTCAATATCCTGGTGGTTTTCTCCTGAGAAAACCTCACGATCAAAAACAAAGAAGGCTTGTGCACCGTAGAGAATGGCAGTCACCACATGTGTGGCAGAACCCTCTCGGAAGACATTATGGTGTTTCACATTTCCTGCCCCCAGGTGGTCCATGGTGAGCTGCTCAAAGCGAGTGGTGGTACGATACTGCAGAGAAACCCTAGACTGATGCTTTGAGGTCTTTTTATCATGTAGGAATTCAGCAGAACCCTTCACACTGACTAAGCCACCAAGGAAACTGGCCTCCAGAGATGCAGACACATTCAAAGCTTCTGACTTGGCTTCACTTGAGTCGGAAGCAATGATTTTGAAATCAGTGTTAGGTTGTGGAGAGACATTTATGTCTTTCTGTAGCATTTCAGAATCCCAGAGTGTGATACCTGCAGTTTAAAAAGAGAGAATGACAAATAACTTTTATTGTGAAAAAAATAACAATCTCCAACGTGTACAGTCGTGGCCAAAAGTTGAGAATGATGCAAATATTAATTTTCACAAAGTCTGCTGCCTCAGTTTGTATGATGGCAATTTGCATATACTCCAGAATGTTATGAAGAGTGATCAGATTAATTGCAAAGTCCCTCTTTGCCATGTAAATGAACTGAATCCCCCCCAAAACATTTGCAGAATTGTTTATACATGAAATCGTGGTTTCATTCAAAGAAAGAATTGAAATAAGTTTTACTCATCAAAGTAATTATTCTAGGTGACATGACAACCGTAGTTACAAAAGCTACACCTATCTTTGCCATTGATCACTTCTGTAACAGCACGACTATATATGACTACTTCAAAATGTTGTGGGTCCTCTAGCTTTTCTAACTCTGTGATGACCATAGAGATGTAGAAGACAGCTCATCTTTGCAATGGATGCTTTTGTGACAGTATTGGTGTCCCCATTAAGGGCTATCCATTTTAATGTAGTTAATTTCTTCTTAATATACTTTTATAAGTGTATTGGCAGTTCGTAAAAAAACTAAAAAGGTGCACAACACCACCTACTGTGCTACAGTTTGTTTTGTCTGAACAGGTATAAAGCCAAGTTTGGTGATTTACTGCCACCTGCAGTTATGGAATGTTTGGTCAGAAGTATAATTCATTGGCTGACCCCTCTTGCTGACCTGAAAGGAAATATGTTATCCTTCCTTTGAAAAATGTAAACATTTTTAATTTAAGGAAAGTTTCCATGAATAACAACATGAAATTATAGTCTTTCACAAACATTTTTCAAACTAATTATTTAGGCTCACAAAATTTTATTCTGATAGTGCCTGCTTCCTGTTTGACATCAAAAGCCGGTCCGACTTCTGTTGTTAAATAGGAAGGCTGCACCCTACCTCTCTTCCGTTAGCATCATTTAGAGGTGTGGTCATCTCCTCATGACCAACACGGCAAACTGGGACAAGCATGTAGAAATAGCTCTGCCTTTACCTGGTTGCTCAAATTCTACATTTCACTTTATGTGACAAAACAAGCCATCTTTAGTGTAGAAAATCATTGTACCATCTAAATCGCTGTGAAATGTGTTTTAAATAAGGACATATTGTATTTTCAGCTGTTTAATAAAGCTGGTTTACAATACCAAAAGTAAAACTTTCGGTTTTAGGGAAGTGGCAGTGGAGGGGGGAGTTTGAGTTCAGGCTGTGTTGCAATTCACCTAGTTTCCACAAGAGGGTATTGTTTTACTTGTAGCTCCTGTAACCCATGAAAGTCACACCAACTTGACTACTTCAAAATGGTGAAAGCCTTCAAGTGATGCTGCCCATGCTAGAACAGGCTTTGGGACAAGTCTATCCAACTCTATGGTGCAAACACAGTCAATGAATTGAATAGTTTTCTGTACCTGGAATGAGGACATCCCTGCGACAGTCATACAACATCCCCAGCTGGAATGGTCGGCCCAGAGCTGCTGTCTCAATGGTCTCAGAGTCAGACATGACTCAGTGTTCTGAAAACACATCAGAGCAGGGGTTTATGCACGGCTATATATTCTTCAGAACTATTGTATAGTAGAAACATTAAGATGAATGCAGGGCTTTACATCTAGGGGAGTCAAACTTTAGGTTGAAATAACAAAGGTACAAAAGACAGACATAAGATGCAGACATCTGAATCACTCACATTTCTGTCTCCTCCTCAGTCTTGTGTTGTTCTCCTGGATGGGAGGTGAGCTCTAGAGCCTTGATGCTCAGCGTTTGATTATCCAGGCTGCGCCTCTGTAACGGGGAAACATCAGAAAAACACTTAAAAATGAATACCTTCTACTTTTGGATGAAGATGAAGTATAAATTATGTTAATTTGTCATAAACATTATCCCAAGTGAACATGAGCTCTGTGGTCTCAGAGTCCACAATGGCATGGGAACCTTGTGTTAAGTGCATTTCAAGAACTGCACACTTGTAAGGAATGCGGTGATTCGGGAAGCAAGTACAGGGAGTGCGTCTTTAATAAATAAACGGAACACAAACATCGCACTGACATGGGACAGATTCAATAACTCCTGAGGAAGAACCAAGGGGAGTGACAGTTATAGGAAAGGTAATGGAGGAGGTGATGGAGTCCAGGTGAGTGTCAGGAAGCGCTGGTGCGTGTGATGATGGTGACAGGTGTGCGTAATAATCAGCAGCCTGGTGACATAGAAGCCGGAGAGGGAGTATACGTGACAACACAGTTTTTCTGCTGGTGTAATTATAATTGAGTAAGGGAGGAGTCACAGATAGTCAAATATGGATAACAGAATCTTTGGAATGGTCAGGAAATCTACATTATCTTTATAAGACCAAAAAAAGTAAACCTGAATAATTGATTTAATCACAATATATACTGTAACCAAAGCCAGCAAGAAAAACATATGTTTTAAAGGTATAAATATAATGAAATTAAAAATGTTTGCACTTTATATAAATCAAAAATCTTTACATTTCTAAATGAGGTTAACATATGACATGAACAAATATTAAGAATTCAAGAAATAAGCACAGATGCAGAAATATGAACGATAGTTTATTCAGATGTAACAAAAATATATGACAAGAGAATAACATTACAAGAAAGGTAAGGCCAATACAAAAGCACACAGAAACTTGCTTTTATTGCTCAAGATATCAAATCATTTTGAGTTAATAGACTTTTGTTTGCCACATATGCATTTTGTCCTGCTTTCTTTGGGATTCAATAGATTTCCTCTCCTCTTGCCTTGGTCCTGCTTCTGTTTTTCTGCCATCTTACTTTCTCCATCTGGACTCATTCAAATTCGTCCTGAATGAGGTTTCTTTCTGACTGCTTTGTTCTCCTGGAATTGTTCTATCGCAATTTAATGTCATTTTTTCAGCCTTTGCCTCATCCACTGGCTGTGATAATTCGGTTGTCACAATTCCTTGTTTTTTTTCTTCCATGTATACTTTGAAGGGAGATATCACAAAACAAACAGAATTTTTTTTTCATCAATTAACAATATTCTCTAGTAGTCTACTCATCAATGTATTTTCTACAGTTTAATCATCTATTTTTCTCCCTCAGTTTCATCTCTTTCTTTTGATGCTTTCAGTTCTTTATGTATCCTGGTCCTTTCATCTTCCTCTTGCCTTCTTTGGGATTCACGTTGTATATTTCTCTGCCTCTCCAGCTGCTCTCGTTGTTCTTTGTCCATCCGTTGTTCTGTTTCCATTCGTGCTTTCTCCCCCTTGAGCCGAAGGCATTCCTGCTCAAATCTTCTCTTTTCTGCTTCTGCCACGACTGCCCGTTGTCGGGATTTATGGTCCACTTCAACTGTATGACTTTGACCCATTTTCTAAGTCTTTTCTTGCCGGTTTTGTAGGTTAGACTTAACTGCACTGATTCTTTGAGATGACATGTCAAAGCAAACAAAAACAGACAAGGAATGTTTTACATGAAAAGGAGAGCATTTGACACTATTCAATACTTTTCTGAGCATCAACTGGCTTTTTCTCATAGTTAGATTTTGAATTGTGTTAGTGTTGTGGATATGTGCACGCATATGTGGTCAGAAACACACAAAGGAGCTATGGCAGCTGTACATGTAAGTTATACAGAGGTTTAAGACCATGGGCTGCACGCATACACAATATCTTTAGTTAGGTAGTAAGAGAAATGACAAAACTGTTACTTTTCAAATTAGTGATATTTTGGTCAATTGTCAATTTTCATTTTAAAATATCAGTGGCAAGTGGACAAAACAGGGAAAAGTTAGGTTTACTTATCTAAATTATTAAATGCAAGAGCCCCGAACCCTGACTAGAAATCTCAGTCACTTTACTTCAGAATCTAACTGCCAATGTTTTCAGAATTTCCATCCATTTTTTTTGAAGACCTATTCTGAAATTGTCTGACATTGCACATTCCTCAGCATTCAGGGTAGGTTTTTACTGCTTTAAAAAAAACACATGGGTGAAATAAACTTTCAATAGAATCCAACCAAATATAGTACAATATGTTTTAAAACAATCTGTGTATACATAAAAAGTCATCCAAAAGTTTTAACAATCAATTATAATTTCCCTAGACCTGTAAAATTATGCTTTCTTAATTTGAGCCAGTTTGCTACAGCAGGAAAATAATCCTTTAGCAACAGGAAATGTGAATTATTATGTGGATTACAATTAATGGACATTTCTGTAGGGTTGACACATGTTTTGTTAGGGCAAATCAAGCCTGAAATTTCTAAGTGCAAATTAAAATCTTTAGAAGCCTTTTTAAAACTCAAATACATTACAAGTTTGCATTTCCTGCAGTACAGGAAAATTCTCAGCATCAAAAGTGATCAAATTAAGACCCTACATCTGTACCTTAAGGATATGACGCTTGTAGATGCATGGAAATCACAAAATATAACTAAGTTTAAACTTCAAAATACATATTAAAGAGTAAGTATAAAACATACGTCAAGGTCTTCAGATGAAAATATGCGTCTGTGCCATAAGGTTCATTGATGGATGTAGACTGAGGCTTGACAGCCCATTTTATAGCCCTAACCTGGGCCGTGGAAATTACCACCAGTGAAACTGAAATTAATCATTCTTTATTATCAGAAAGCTGGAGGGGTTCCAACAAACTTAATCCACAAAGTACAGGTCTGTGCAGGTCTGTCAGGGGCTCTGCCCGGGGCAGTCCTCCTTTATACGACTACACAAAAAACGACATAGGCATGATTCATGGGATTGGTTCCTGCAGGAGACTAGCTTTTATCGGGCGCACTCAGTATCCCAAGAAAATGAGCACTGTCTCCTATCTTAACTTCCAGAACATATTATGGGCGTTCTGTCAATTGGTCTGAGGAGGTCATGATGCCCAGTTACCTGCACAAACCATGAGAGTGAGAGAGAATGACACAAGATGTAATGTGCGTCGTATAGAGGGGACCAAGGCGCGGCGTGTTGAGTGCTCATAATATTCTTTAATGAAAAACGAAACACTTTGCAAAGAAACAAAACGACAGCACACAGTTCCGTCAGGCAACATACAACTAAACGGAGAACAACTACCCACAAACACAATAGAAAAAAACCCAACTTAAATATGATCTCCAATTAGAGGCAACGAGGACCAGCTGCCTCCAATTGGAGATCAACCCAAAAAAACTACATAGAAATAGAAACCTAGAATATAACATAGAAATAGAAAACATAGAAAACCACCCAAAAACACCCCCTGTCATGCCCTGACCTACTCTAGAAAATGACATCTTACAAGGGTCAGGACGTGACAGTACCCCCCCAAAGGTGCAGACTCTGAATGCAACTAACAAAACCAACAAAACAAAAAGGGAGGGTAGGGAGGGTGACAATTGTCTATGGCGGCTCAAATGCAGTCCACATAACCTTAACCTCCAGCAGAGGAGGCGGCTCCGGTTTGGGGCGTAACCCCCACTCCACTCGCTTTAGTACCACCGGACCGTGGATCGTCGGAGGAACCGGACTGTAGATCGGCGCTGGAGGTTCTGGGCTGCAGGCGGCCGCTGGAGGTTCTGGGCTGCAGGCTGCCGCTGAGGAGCGTCGCCAGAGGCTCCGGACTGAGGAGTGTCGCCGGAGGCTCCGGACTGAGGAGCGTCGCCGGAGACTCCGGACTGAGGAGCGTCGCCGGAGGCTCCGGACTGAGGAGCGTCGCCGGAGGCTCCGGACTGAGGAGCGTCGCCGGAGGCTCCGGACTGAGGAGCGTCGCCGGAGGCTCCGGACTGAGGAGCGTCGCCGGAGGCTCCGGACTGGGAAGCGTCATTATAAGTTCTGGACTAGGGACCGTTGAATGCAGGCTCCATGCCATGGATCATCAGTATAGGTTCCGTGCCATGGATCCTCTACAGGCTCCAGGCCATGGATTGTCCCTACAGGCTCCGGACCATGGATTATCCCTACACGCTCCAGACCATGGATTACCTCTGGAGGCTTCGTGCCATGGAACATCCCTACAGGCTCCGCGTCATGGATCATTACTACAGGCTTCGTGCCATGGATCATCTCTACAGGCTTCGGACCATCGATTATCACTGGAGGCTTTTCTCGTGGAGCTGGAACAGGTCCCACCGGACTGGAGAGACGCACTGAGGACTGGGTGCGCACAGCAGGCACCGGACGTACTGGGCTATGGAGGCGCACTGGAGGGAGAGTGCGAGGAGGAGGCACAGGACGTACTGGGCTATGGAGGCGCACTGGAGGGAGAGTGCGAGGAGCAGGCACAGGACGTACTGGGCTATGGAGGCGCACTGGAGGGAGAGTGCGAGGAGCAGGCACAGGACGTACTGGGCTATGGAGGCGCACTGGAGGGAGAGTGCGAGGAGCAGGCACAGGACGTACAGGGCTATGGAGGCGCACTGGAGGGAGAGTGCGAGGAGCAGGCACAGGACGTACTGGGCTATGGAGGCGCACTGGAGGGAGAGTGCGAGAAGCAGGCATATGCTCACCACAATAAGCATGGGGAGTTGGCTAAGGACTCACCCCTGGCCCAGCCAAACTACCCGTGTGCCCCCCCCCAAAACATTTTTGGGGCCTGCCTTTCGTTCTTCCCCGGTAGGCTACAACACCTGTCTATTACCTGCCCCCAAGTCCAGTTTCTCCTTTCGGTCCACTCCATCGACCAGGTATCCATCTCTGCCCGGGCACGCCACTTGATCCAATCGTGGTGGGTAGTTCTGTAACGTGCGTCGTATAGAGGGGACCAAGGCGCGGCGTGTTGAGTGCTCATAATATTCTTTAATGAAAAACGAAACACTTTGCAAAGAAACAAAACGACAGCAAACAGTTCCGTCAGTCAACATACAACTAAAAGGAGAACAACTACCCACAAACACAATAGAAAAAACCCCAACTTAAATATGATCTCCAATTAGAGGCAACGAGGACCAGCTGCCTCCAATTGGAGATCAACCCAAAAAACAACAACATAGAAATAGAAACCTAGAATATAACATAGAAATAGAAAGCATAGAAAACCACCCAAAAACACCCCCTGTCATGCCCTGACCTACTCTACCATAGAAAATGACATCTTACAAGGCTCAGGACGTGACACAAGTTGTACAATTCAAGGCTGTCACTTCAGACAACAACATTTCCTTTACACCTGTTTCTAATTTCTTATTTTATTGTCAAACAAATCTCACATCCCCATATGTGGTCTTCTTGTAAATCACATGACACCTTCCTTCTGTTTCAGACTGCTTGATACAGTAGGTCTAAAGTAGTTTATTGCTCTAACACTCTTAGTGCGTTCCAAATGGCAACCTATTCCCTATATGATGCTAAAAGTTTGACCAGGGCCCTATAATGCACTATATAGGGAATAGTGTGACATTCAGGACGTAAAGGCTATTTATGCCCTTATTACTGTGTAACTGCTAGTGTATTTACAGTGTAAGTATTGTCATCATTACTCATTATTAAGCTGTACTTAAACTGTACTTAGGGTTAGTTATTGTTAAGGTTACTGCTCTAAGTACAGTACATTGTAACTAATTGTAATAATGAGTCATTACAATACTTGTTATACTGTAATTGCAGTTACAAAGTAACTAGAGAACAAGCGATCATCCCTTCTGCTTCTGCTCTGGCAGACACCCTTAACACACATACTGCTATATAAATGGTGTCTGAGTGTTGGAGCGTGCCGTTGGCTATCCGTGAATGGAAGAAAAAAAAATTGCGTTGTCTGGTTTGCTTAATATATGCCCTCCCAAGCCCACCCATGGCTGCACCTCTGCCCAGTTATGCGAAATCCATAGATCATGACCTAATGAATTTATTTCAGGTGATTGATTTCCTTATATGAGACAATCAGAATATGTTTTTCCCCATTAATGGGCTTTATTACAGACATAAATTCTTCTCAGTTTCATCAGCTGGCCGGGTATCTGGTCTCAGATGATCAGCAGGTGAAGAAGCCAAATTTGGGCTGGGCTGGGGTGGTCTGTGGTTGTAAGGCCGTTTGGACAGCCTGCCAAATTCTATAAAATGACGTTGGAGGCGGCTTATGGTAGAGAAATTAACATTGAATTCTTGGGCAACAAATCTGGTGGACATTCCTGCAGTCAGCATGCCAATTGCATGCTCCCTCAAAACGTGAGACATCTGTGGCATTGTGTTTTGTGACAACTACATTTTAGAGCTGACTTTTATTGTCCCCAGCACAAGTTGCACCTGTGTATTGATCATACTGTTTAATCAGCTTCTTAATATGCCACATGCATGGATTATCTTTGCAAAGGAGAAATGCTCACTAACAGGGATGTAAACAAATTTGAGCACAAAATGTGAGAGGAAGAAGCTTTTTGTGCGTATGGAACATTTCTGGGATCTTTATTGCAGCTCATGAAACGTGGGACCAACACTTTACATGTAGCGTTTTATATTTTTGTTCTGTATATATATATATATATATATATACACACACAGACACACACACACACACACACACACACACACACACACACACACACACACAGTACCAGTCAACATAGAAACAAGTTTAAAAAAAAGAAAAATCCTTGAATGTGTAAGTGTGCCCAAACTTTTGATTGGTACTGTATATAGAGTGCATTCGGAAAGTACTCAGACCCCTCGCTTTTTCCACATTATGTTACGTTACAGCCTCATTCTAAAATGGATTAAAACGTTTTTTCCCTCATCAATCAACACACAATACCCCAAAATGACAAAGCAAAAACTGGTTTAAAAAAAGTTAGTATTTACACCCTTTACTCAGTACTTTGAGAAAGCACCTTTGGCAGCGATTACTTGTTGAGTCTTCTTGGGTATGACACTACAAAATTGGCCTACCTGTATTTGGGGAGTTTCTCCCATTCTTATTTGCAAATCCTCTCAAGCTCTGTCAGGTTGATTTGGATGTTCGATCAGGTTCATGTCCGGGCTCTGGCTGGGACACTCAAGGACATTCAGAAACTTGTCCCGAAGCCACTCCTGCGCTGTCTTGTCTTTGTGTAAGGGTCGTTGTCCTGTTGGAAGGTGGACCTTTGCCCCAGTCTGAGGTCCTGAGCGCTCTGTAGCAGGTTTTCGTCAAGGAACTCTCTGTACTTTGCTACGTTCATTTTTCCCTCAATCCTGACTAGACTCCCTGTCCTTGCCGCTGAAAAACATCCCCACCGCATGATCCTGCCACCCCCATGCTTCACCGTAGGGATTGTGCCAGGTTCCTCCAGACGTGACGCTTGGCATTCAGGCCAAAGAGATCAATCTTGGTTTCATCAGACCAGATAATCTTGTTTCTTATGGCCTGAGAGTCTTTAGGTGGCTTTTGGAAAACCCCAAGCGGGCTGTCATGTGGCTTTTACTGAGGAGTGTCTTCTGTCTGGCCACTACCATAAAGGCCTGATTGGGGGAGTGCTGCAGAGATGGTTATCCTTCTGGAAGTGTCACGGCTGTCTGAAGAATGGGACCAAAGCGCAGCATGTGTATCATTCCACATTTTATCACAACTGTGAAACTATGCAATACATACGAATAAACAAAACAACAAACCGTGACGAAGAGGTGCAACATACACTTACTCAAAATAATCTCCCACAAACCCAGGTGGGAAAAACAATCACTTAAATATGATCCCCAATTAGAGACAACCATGACCAGCTGCCTCTAATTGGAGATCATCCCAAAAAACAACAACATAGAAATACAACAACTAGAACCCCACATAGAAATACATAAACTAGACAAAACCCCCAACATAGAAAAAATAAACTAGAACCAACATAGACATAAATAAACCAGACAAAACCCTCTGTCACGCCCTGACCTACTCTACCAGCTTTCTATGGTCAGGACGTGACAGTACCCCCGCCCCCAAAGGTGCAGACTCCGAACGCACAACCCCAAACAATAAAAAAAACCAGGGAGGGTTAGGGTGGGTGTCTAATGTTGGTGGCGGCTCGGGTGCAGGACGAAGAACCTTCACATCCCGCGGATCCTCCTGCATTGGAGGCGGTTCTGGTACTGGACGAAGAACCCTCACATCCTGCTTATCCGCCAGCATGAGGGGTGGCTCCGGTTCGGGGTGTAGCCCCCACTCCGCTAGCTGATCCCTCTGCTTTCGTGTCACTGGACCGTGGATCATCGCCGGAGGCTCTGGACTGCAGACCGCCTCTGGAGACTCCGGACTGCAGACCACCGCTGGGGACTCCGGACTGGGGGACGTCGCTGGAGACTCCGGACTGGGGGACGTCGCTGGAGACTCCGGACTGGGGGACGTCGCTGGAGACTCCGGACTGTGGGCTGTCTCAGGAGGTTCCGGACTGTGGGCCGTCTCAGGAGGTTCCGGACTGTGGGCCGTCTCAGGAGGTTCTGGACTGTAAAACGTCGCCGGAAGCTCCGGACTGGAAACTGTCGCCGGAAGCTCCGGACTGGGAACAGTCGCCGGAAGATCTGGACTTGGAACTGTCGCCGGAAGCTCTGGATTGGGAACTGTCGCCGGAAACCCTGGACTGGGAACTGTCGCCGGAAACCCTGGACTGGGAACTGTCGCCGGAAATCCTGGACTGGGAACTGTCGCCGGAAACCCTGGACTGGAAACTGTCGCCGGAAGCTCTGGACTGGGAACTGTCACCGGAAGCTCTGGACTGGGAATGCGCACTGGAGGCCTGATGCATGGGGCTGGCACAGGTGGCACTAGACTGGTAACACGCACCTCAAGGCGAGTACGGGGAGCAGGAACAGGACACCCCGGACTGGGCAGGCGCCCTGGAGGCCTGATGCGTGGGGCTGGCACAGGTGGTGCCAGACTGGTAACACGCACCTCAGGGCGAGTGCGGGGAGCAGGAACAGGACACACTGGACTGGAGAGACTCACTGAAGGCTTACTGCGTGGAGCCGGGACAGGTGGCCTCAGACTGGTGACACGCACTTCAGGGCGAGTGCGAGGAGCAGTAACAGGGCGTACTGGGCTGTGGAGGCGCACTGGAGGTCTGGAGCGTAGGGCTGGCACAATCCGTCCTGGCTGGATGCTCACTTTAGCCCGGCAAGTGCGGGGCGCTGGCACAGGACGCACTGGGCTGTGAATGCGCACTGGAGACACCGTGCATATCACCGCAAAACATGGTGCCTGACAGGTCACACGCTCCCCACGGTGAGTACGGAGAGTTGGCACTGGACGTACTGGGCTGTGAATGCGCACTGGAGACATGGTGCGTATAGTCGGCCTCATTTGTACCGGAACTTTAACACACTTCTTGGGATGAGTACGGGGAGCTGACTCAGGTGGTCTCTGACGGCTAACATGCTCCTCAGGGAAAATGCCGTACATACTACGTCAAACCAACAGCTCTCTCTCATCACCCCCCTCCACTATCTCACAGTACTCCTCGCTCAGTCTCTCCCAATATTCCTCTTCGCTCTCAGACTCACCTCTCGGCTTCGCCGACCAACCCGTGTGCCCCCCCCAAAAAATTGATTGGGGCTGCCTCTCGTGCTTCCGTCGTTGCCGTGTTAGTTCCTCGTATCGTCGCCGCTCTGCTCTTGCTGCTTTAATCTCCTCCTTCGGACGGCGATACTCCCCGGCCTGCCTCCAGGGTCCTTTCCCATCCAGGATTTCCTCCCATGTCCATCCAGAGACAACCCTTCACACCAGACAGCCCTGTACACCAGAGACAGCCCTGCAAACCGGAGACAGCTGTCATGTCTTTGGCTATGCCGGATTAAGTGACATGACATGCTATTCTATAAAGTCCTTTCTCTGTAATTAATATTACCTGATTAAGCTAATCATGTAAATGTAATTAACTAGAAAGTCGGGGCACCACGAAAGACTGTTTATAGAGCTGTTATCTTCCGAATAAACTCTTAAAGACCTAGTAATGTTTTACATCAATAGCAGTCAATATTAATCGTCACCTTATTTCAGTCTCATCTGAAAGTTGTAAATTCTTGGTTACCTTCACAAACCCTGGCTAACAAGTTGAATCAGCAATACAAACTTTGCTTTAATTACTTATTTAATAAATACCTAAATAATCACACAGATTTATATATACACAGAATGCAAATTATGTCATACAGAAAATGTCCCTGGTGGATGGAGCCGACATGATGGCTGGGTTTGAGTGAAAGAGCAGGAGAGACTGAGGAACAAAGGGAGAAGCTATACTATCGTAAATACAGTATCTTATGCATTCTAAATTACCGCCTATTTGGAAAAGGAAAATGCAATACATTTTTACTCTGAGCTGTGCTTCGGTAGGTTGGTTGTAGATGCTGGCCGTGTTGCCCAACAGAGATCTTCCTGTCCTCTGAAGAATGTTTCTGGTGGTAAATAGATACGTTGTAGTATCGTCATTGTGTGTTAGACTGGATCCGTCATCCGTCCTTTCCTAGCCCACGTTTACAGTGGCCGCTGCTAACTCAACGACTACGAGGTATCACTTCTGTAGTGAATAAGAGTTCAAAGTTCATACCATTCGCAACCAAAGCTCATGCTGAGGTTGGCTTAGTTCTGTAGTTGACATGTTAATTATTTTTAACTTAGACCTGTCGTCCTCACGTCCCCGGAACAGCTTATTATCTGATTCCTTCTGACATCGGACCGTCGCCCTAACGTACCCGGAACAGCTTATTATCTGATTCCTTTTAACGTGAGGCTGCAGGCCTCGCGTACTCAGAACAGGCAGTTACATTTTTGTAAAAGGGCTTATATAGTAGGGGAGAAAAGGGCGTGTTTCATGGTTTATAACCAATGTCTCTTCACATGGGCGGCCACTGAGTGAGCAAAGGTTTAACCTTATGAAAACCCAATTCTCTCATTTGGAAGCTAAAATTACATTTCATCTTTTCACAAATAGTTTCATATTTAAACATTTAAATTGCACAACAATTACATGTGAATCTGATAACTATAATGTGTAGACTTTCCAGGATACAGTTTATGTCATCCTATCATTAGTAAGAATGTCTCAGATGACAACCAAACTGACATCATATTCATTAAGTACCAACACATATTCTCAACTGCTTGGATTACAACAAAGGCTTTTCAAGAGTCCTTCTGTAGTCAAGAGAGAGAGGGAAGGGAGAAAGGTATTTATGGAGGGGTCATAAACCTACACACAGGCCAACATCATGAATCAGCCCTGCACACCAGAGACAGCCCCTCACACCAGAGACAGCCCCGCACACCAGAGACAGCCCTTCACACCAGAGACAGCCCTTCACACCAGAGACAGCCCTTCACACCAGAGACACCCCTGCACATCAGATACAGCCATGCAGATCAGAGACAGCCCTGCACACCGGAGACAGCCCTGCGCACAGGAGACAGCCCTGCACACCGGAGACAGCTCTGCACACCAGAGCTCTGCACACCAGAGACAGCCCTTCATACCACACCAGAGCCCTGCACACCAGAGACAGCCCTTCACACCAGAGACAGCCCTGCAAACCGGAGACAGCCCTGCAAACCGGAGACAGCCCTGCAAGCCGGAGACAGCCCTGCAAACCGGAGACAGCCCTGAAAACCGAAGACAGGCCTGCAAACCGGAGACAGCACTGCAAACCGGAGACAGCTCTGCAAACCGGAGACAGCCCTGCACATTAGAGACAGCCCTGCACACCACACTAGAGCCCTGCACACCAGAGACAGCCCTTCATACCAGAGACAGCCCTGCACACCAGAGACAGCCCTTCATACCAGGGACAGCCCTGCACACCAGAGACAGCCCTGCACACCACACCAGAGCCCTGCACACCAGAGACAGCCCTTCATACCACACCAGAGCCCTGCAAACCGGAGACAGCCCTGCAAACCGGAGACAGCCCTGCAAACCGGAGACAGGCCCGCAAACCGGAGACAGGCACGCAATCCGGAGACAGCCCTGCAAACCAGAGACAGCCCTGCAAACCGGAGACAGCCCTGAAAACCGGAGACAGCCCTGCAAACCGGAGACAGCCCTGCAAACCGGAGACAGCCCTGCAAACCGGAGACAGCCCTGCAAACCGGAGACAGCTCTGCAAACCGGAGACAGCCCTGCAAACCGGAGACAGCCCTGAAAACCGGAGACAGCCCTGAAAACCGGAGACAGCTCTGCAAACCGGAGGCAGCCCTGCACATTAGAGACAGCCCTGCAAACCACACTAGAGCCCTGCACACCAGAGACAGCCCTTCATACCAGAGACAGCCCTGCACACCAGAGACAGCCCTTCATACCAGAGACAGCCCTGCACACCAGAGACAGCCCTGCACACCACACCAGAGCTCTGCACACCAGAGACAGCCCTTCATACCACACCAGAGCCCTGCAAACCGGAGACAGCCCTGCAAACCGGAGACAGCTTGCCTGGAGACTGGAGCAGCAGCACAACCAGATGGACTGGGGACAGCAAGGAGTCATCAGGCCAGGTAGTCCTGAGGCTTGGTCCTAGGGCTCAGGTCCTCCGAGAGAAGAGAAAGAGAGAAAGAGAGAGAGAGAATTAGAGGGAGCATACTTAAATTCACACAGGACACCGGATAAGACAGGAGAAATACTCCAGATGTAACAAACTGACCCTACAGGAGGGGACTGAGCACACACCGCTGAGGGGCCCCCATGTTGAGGATCAGCGTGGCAGATGTGTTGTTACCTATCCTTACCACCTTGGGGCGGCCCGTCAGGAAGTCCCGGATCCATTTGCAGAGGGAGGTGTTTGGTCCCAGGGTCCTTAGCTTAGTGATGAGCTTTGAGGGTACTATGGTGTTGAACGCTGAGCTGTAGTCAATGAATAGCATTCTCACATAGGTGTTCCTTTTGTCCAGGTGGGAAAGGGCAGTGTGGAGTGCAATAGAGATTGCGTCATCTGTGGATCTGTTGGGGCGGTATGCAAATTGGAGTGGGTCTACGGTTTCTGGGATAATGGTGTTGATGTGAGCCATGACCAGCCTTTCAAAGCACTTCATGACTACAGATGTTGAGTGCTACGGGTCGGTAGTCATTTAGGCAGGTTATCTTAGTGTTCTTGGGCACAGGTACTATGGCGGTGTGCTTGAAACATGTAGGTATTACAGACTCGGTCAGGGAGAGATTGAAAATGTCAGTGAAGACACTTGCCAGTTGGTCGGCACATGCTCGGAGTACACGTCCTGGTAATCCGTCTGGCCTTGCAGCCTTGTGAATGTTGACCTGTTTAAAGGTCTTACTCACATTGGCTACGGAGAGCGTGATCACACAGTCGTCCGGAACATTGGTGCTCTCTCTTACATCTCTCTTTCAAGTGAGGGGTTAATTAACATTGTTCTTAAATACTTCTGTATCTTCACTTGTGACTCAGACCACTCTTAAAGCTACAAACTATTTGAGGTGAACACAACCTGCAGAATAACGTCATTACGGTAAATAGCTGTAATTAATAACTACTGTAACTTCCTGAACACAGTAAGACTCTTAGCTGCTGTATCTGTCACCTCTTGAGTTTGTTTTCACAGTGACTAAAAGCTTGATTCAATCCATATTGCTCAATATCTGCATTGCGGAACGGTTCACATTTAAAGGTCATTTCTGATTGAGCCGACATATGCAGAATTCACCGTAAATGCAGTCTCTGTGACCGCGAGAACATTGCCTTTGTAAATCGCGCTGTAAAGCGGATCTTCAGCGCTTGAGTCCTAAACCATGACCACTGTTTCACCCTCTTGAGTGGTCCAATCACAATGTTTCTGTCCATGGGGCATCTAATCAAAATTGGCTATCGTCAATGGAGATGTAAAATAAAACGTACCAATTTGTGTAAAAGCCAAGAGTCATTGGACTCACGTGACATCAATCATATCATGTGAGAACATGGAGTCATTTGTCAGAGAGCCTTTCAACTTTGTATCCAGTTCCTTTCTATTCATTAGAAACAAAGACAGTTTACCCCCAAACCTCATTTGACACATTAGAAAAATACACACAAATAATAATTGGCCCAACTTCAGATCAGATGTTGTTGCTCAACCTTCTTCCATGACCACCAGCAACAGTCTTTATTTACTAGACGGTGGACTCTATCTTCACCGGTAATACACCACTCACTCAACCGGCAGCTCTACACCTGCGGTTACCTGCAGACAATGTAGATGCTGCACTCCTCTAACCCTGCCTTGGATGTTTAGTTGTAAATTGTAGTCAGGAGGACAGCAACTGTAACCACTGACAGGGCTAAAGTTCATTCAGGTTCAGGAGTTAATGGATGAGAGATGTGACATTAGCCACCAATTTCCAGTCAGTCCATTTCCTTGACCGACCAACGTCCGGCCATAAGCAGCAACAAGCTTCCCTTCCACTTCCATGTGTTATAAACTGACCAAATATCAGACCCAAACCTCAGTTACAATGCCTTTACCTCTACCATTCTCCCACATGACCCTAAAGACTAGAGCCTGAACAACGCATCAGTTGACAGATATTATTGAACGATATTAGGCTTTTACGGATGTATTTGTATCGGTCGTTTTCGGGTGGATTAAACGCCGATACAAATACATCCGTAAAAGCCTAATATCGTTCAATAATATAAGATCCGGAGAAAACGCTCTGGAAAAAAGCTGATCGGGAGTCCTGAAGGGGTTAGGGTCCCAAAGACCCTCCCCATTATTGATTAAGGGGACTTTAAGATTCATATATTTTGCTACAGGCCTTATAATAGATACTGTTGCTTCACCCTACACCCGGGTGAGATTTTTGGTATGTCCTGGGAAAGTGGGTAAACATTTTAACCTACTCTTTACAGGCCCATATGATTTTAACGATCCCAGGATTTAGACAACTCTCATTAGATGTCCAATATCTGAAAGCAGTCATCGGCTGCCATGAGTTGGCTTTAGATTATCTTTTGGCAAGGAAGGAGGACACTGTAACATACTAGGTACTGTTGATCCTGACAATTGTGTTATGGTTCTCCCTGACTCCTCTGAGAATATGACTGCAATAATTGATAAGATTGCTGATCTTAGTAAAATCTGAAAAATCTGTCTTTGACAAAATTGGTGACTGGTTTAATGCTAAATTTGGAAATGTAATGGGGAAAGTTATGTTGACTTTGTTTTCATTGCATACTCCTGTACTTGTGGGATGTTTGGTGATTTTGTCTACTGTTTGTATTTGTAAGAAAATGACCGAAACTGCTCTTGAACATGCTGGAGTGATGGTGTTGGTGGAAGATGATACAAATCGTGCTGAAGGTGAGACCGGTGCATTTCTGGTTTCTCTTAATCCCATTGTCTATCCAAGTCGTGAGGTTACCAGGACTCAGGAGGGATGGGAATATAGACAGACTCACCCCACCCCACCAGCATTCCAGGTACCTCAGGAGTTGTTCATCCCTTTAGCAGCCCCTCCCTGGGATCAAATGGATCCTGTGGATTTCCAGATCTGTTTGGTTACAGAGGAGAATATTATGATTGAAACTGTGAGACTAATTAGTCTCGAAGGGGGGAATCAAGGGATTAAGATCACTGATTACGGGGACTTTAAGATTCATATGTCTTGCTGCAGGTCTTATAATAGATATTGTTGCTATGTGTCTAAAAACTCTGCCACTATATGTTGCACAAGCCATCTATAGTAGTCTTTGTGGTTAAGCCCTGGCTGTTGCGAGAGTGTGCTTGCAGGCTAGGTCTGAGTCACACCGAAACTAGATAAAGAGAAGTAACCACTGTCTGGTTTTGACATTTTGATCTTGTGTGACAGTGGATAATGGTAATAAATTCAGAGAAGCTACTGTACTAGGTTACCTTATAAGGTAACCTTAGCATATTGCTGTATACGTACATTAATATCGGTGATCAGACCACTAGGGAGTGATCACATGCATAAAATCAGCTGCACCGTTAGGTGGGGAGCAGAACTTACTCTGAAACACACAAGCTGTGTTTCCATTGTCAACTTCTGTCTGCAATTGCATTAATAAAGGTTTAAGTGATTTACTTAAAGAAGATATTGTCCTACTGCTGATTTCACCAATAAGGCAATGATTGATATGGAACAAGGAACCTACCCCGACAGTCCCATAGGGAAGCACACAAATGGCCCAGCGTCGTCCGGGTTAGGGGAGGGTTTGGCCGGGTTAGGCCGTCATTGTAAATAAGAATTTGTTCTTAACTGACTTGCCTAGTTAAATAAAGGTTAAATCAAGGTAAAATAAATAAATAGTGATCTCCAGTAGCGGTGCGTGGGTAAAATCATTAAGGAAGCCAAGCCAGGAAAAAAAGCCATATTACAACCTATGTGTTGTGATAATTGCGTTGTTTGGTTTATAACTTGTTAGTTCATATGCTTTGACACCATGATATATAGGCCTAAGGCCAAGACAATAACAAGGAAGACACAGTGGCAGAATAAATTCAACCACATCTTTGTTTCATCACAAAAATACATATTGCATGTAACAAACATTTAGTTATATGACCTACAGCATGGTCAAGTAAGTTCATTTTTCCAACACTTTCGAACTACTAAACAGCTAATGATTTAGAACCACAGAGAGTTACCACAAGTCACAAAGAAAACAGGAGCTGCCTCCATTATTCCAGCACCATTTCAATTTCAAAATGTCAACATCATCTAATCACCTATGCTTAGTCTAATACAGTAACAACTAAAAGATACCAAAATATATTTAATACAATCAACATAAAGTAAATATGATGTGGCTGTCCATGGTAGCAAGTAGAAGAAAAAACATGTTGACTCATAGACTAGACGTAACAGTAAATGTAAATCCAACTCAAATTAGTATGATTTTGTTAAATTTGGTATGGTTACATAAGACAGATGGTTACTTAATAAGGCAAAAAAAACAAAAGTAGGGTGGGTGGTAGGGGTGGATGGGAGAGTGTATAATGACAACGTCTAGCAACCCAAAGTTACAAGTTTGAATCTCATCAAGGACAACTTTAGCAAATTAGCAACTTTTCAACTACTTACTACTTTTTAGATACTTTGCAACTACTTAGCATATTAAATAACCCTTCCCCTAACCCTAACCGTTACCCTTTTAGCTAATTGAAAAATAGGGGTAGGGTTGTAGAGAATCATAGGACCATGAATATAATAAGACACCTTAGGAGCTGGCTTAAGGCCGGTAGCAACCACTACAGAATCTCTGGTCAGAACAAGAATAAGGCGAATGTCCAGGTCAAGGGGAGTTTAATGGAAGAAGATGTCCACATTCACACACACAGCAGAGTTCGTTGATGATCTCAGCACGGCAGACGACAGAGAGCTCGATTAAGTTTTCTGGACTTCAGACCTCAGGGCTCTGGGACCGGACCTGAGATCAGCTGGATCCCCACAAAAGCAACAGGTGAATATCTCAGGACAGGAGACAGCTGCACATCTGAAAGAGAGGGAGAAAAAGACCCAAAGGAGGGAGAGAGCTGGAGCCTGGGTCCAGGAAAAACTGACTGAGTGCCCAGAGCTGTTGACTTGGGGCCTGACTGGGCTGCAGACTGTGAGCTAGGGGATGTTAGATTTATGAGGACAGAAAGCTCTGGACCTACTGGAATTGGAAACTGGAGACCCAGCTTAGCAAGAAACTGTGAAGCCACTCGGTGATCATGGAACTGAGGGCAAAGACACTCTGGAGCTACTGGGGCTATAGACTGAGGACCTAGTAGGGCAGAAGGTGAGGTGTCTCCTACGACAGGACACTGAACTTCTCAGTCATGAAGGTACCCCACAGAGACGTCAGGAGGGTTCCCCATGGGGACGTCAGGAGGGTCTCCCAAGGCTGGAGCTAGCGGGAAACAGTTCAGAGGGGCTAGCAAGAACCCCAGGGCTGAGACCAGGAAAGGAAAGGAATGACAGTGCCTGCACAGCAGACACGGACCGAGCCACTACAGCAGAGGCTTGCGGGAGCTCCCAGGGAGGAGCAGGGAGATGTCTTTGGACAGCAGCAGGCTGGATGTCAAAGGTAGGACTAAGCAGATACCACCAGACAGGGACCGGAGAGGTCTGAGTGGCAGGGCTGGACTTGGCGCCTTCAGCAGCTACAGACAGGGTTCCCGCATTATGGACCAACTGACATTCAGAGGTGTCAGCTGGAGTAGGAGTAGGGTTCTCCCTCTGTGTGAACTCTGGTATCTTCTCTGTCCCTGGAGAAGGCTGTAGGCCCTCCTGCTTGCAAACAGGCAGGGAAGTAATGATTCATCTTGGGTCCAGAACAGGGGTCGGCAGAACTTCTGTCACTGGAGACGGCGATGGCACAACTGTGGGAACCAGTTGAGACTCTGCGACAGGATCTGGTTGAAGCACAGCTGTGGGAGTGGTGAGCCGAAGCTCCATGGCAGGAGTTGGTGTAGTAGGCCCCACTCCTAACTTGAGCTCCATTGTCAGAACAGTCTGGAACTGCACGGCTGGGTTCAGCTGGAGCACAGTGGTAGGGTGCTCTGCCAGGGTGAGCTGGTAGCTGGTAGCTCCTCTGGCCGCGGAGAAAGCTGTAGCACCTCTGTGAGGGACTTCACAGCAGGGGTCGGATCCAAGACTGGGGCTGATGATGGGGCTGATGGGGAACAGCACTGTGTCTCAGGCATCTTCTGACGTCTTGCATCAATGAGCTAGTCACACTGGCGGCGCAGAACCTCATTCTGGCGCTTCTGGTGTAGTATCTGTTGCATGAAAATCTCTGAGAGGATGTCATCAACTTCTTGGGCAGCTTGGTCCCTGTTCTCCCCCTCTAAGACGTCTTTCAGTTGTAAGAGGAGAGAACTGCTTATGCACTGGCTGACAACTGGCAGTGTCCATCAGGTAAGTACGGTGGTCGGGTGGACTGTAGGAACTTTCCATCTTCATGACTGCTTCAATGAGCTCATCAATCTCGTCACACTGGCTGAGTAAATGCAGTGAGACCTCTACGGTTGTCGCTGGTGGTCCACGCTCAGGTTGACGCTGATCCCAGTGATCTCTGGTCGAGGTTAGCCTGAGGTGGGAACCTGGTGAATTAAGAACCAATGAAAAGGCTGAGGCTCTGTCCTCTATTCTGCTGATCAACTTTGGTGGTGACTTGGACCAGTGATGAGTTGTTGAAGGGGAAGAAGGCCACATTTACTGCGTTATATACCCTCTCAAGTGCTCAAGAAAACCCTCTAGCAATAAGACACTAACAAAAGTGGGGGTCCTCTGAATGGGAGACTAAGCTGCCTGACTAGAACTAACCAGAAGGGATAGCTAGAATCAGCTGACTTAAGCTGGACGTTTTAACCCTAACCATTCACCTAAACCTAACCTCCTGAACTTAACCTTAACCCTAACCCCTAGCATAGCTAACGTTAGCCACCTAGCTAGAATTTGTAACATATCATATGTTTTGCAAATTCGTAACATACAATACAAATAGTAATTCTTAACATATCATACAAAATGGGTGATGGGCAATGTTCCCTCTAAGCTGTGGGCGTGCGCGACTGCACACCTCCTTCAGGACTGCCTCTCAGAAGAAATTCCAGGACGTGCAGAGACACAAGAGATTGGACTTCAATGAGTTTGCGCCATTAGTTTGCACGATATAGATCAAAGTATTTTCTGTGATCAAATCAACATTATATCAGCACCTTTTGTATGCAACAAACCAAAACAAATCTAACTTTGCAAGATTGAGTGTGATTTTGTTGTAGGCAGAGCCAAAGCCAACGAAGTAGAATTCTATTGGCCAGGGTAGCCCATGAGCAGTCTTTCAATCACCCAAGAGTGAATGCGCTATACAGATATTCTTTGCTAGTTAAGTTATTAGCATAGTTATAGATAAGTATAGGTCAGCAATAGGGAGTTAATGCTTCCTAACTTTTTTACTTTTCAGTCATTTAGCAGACGCAGAGTTACAGTAGTGAGCAGATATGTGCACTACAGTAGGCCTGCATTGAACACCACATATGGACTACTGTAGGCCTGCATTTAACACCACAAATGGACTACTGTAGTCCTTCATTGAACACCACATATGGACTACTGTAGGCCTGCATTGAACACCACATATGGACTACTGTAGGCCTGCATTTAACACCACATATGGACTACTGTAGGCCTTCATTGAACACCACATATGGACTACTGTAGGCTATATCATAGAAATCAAAAGCTATTTCCATGTGTAAATGTTATGTGATTTTCTCCATTGGTTTTGTTGGTTGGCCTACATTATGCGCCAATATCCACAATAACCTATTGGCTACTGTCTAAAACTGTAAGGGTACAGCCTATTGGCTACTGTCTAAAACTGTAAGGGTACAGCCTCAGCGCTCATTGTAAACGCACTCCAGAAGTTGCACAAAATTCTCACAATGTTAAGTTTCCACTCACAAGACCTAAAATTTTCTCAGTACTCCAAAACATTGGGGGGAACTTTGGTCATGGGCAAATTCGTAACATATAATTTGAATTGGAATTCATAACATATCAAATGAAATGTGTGATGGACATCCACAAATGTATATATACCATACAAAACGTAACATATCCAACTAAATGGAGTGTCTTGGATTTACATGCAGAATAATACAAAATGCTCACATTATGACTAAACGGTGTATTGCTATCCGGGATCCTTGGGAAGTCCTACCCAACTCTTACCTTAACTTTTACCCTAACCATAACTCAAACCTTAACCCTTGCATGCACATGTTGATTTTGTCCATCCACCCCAGACGCCATCAGGACAAGCAGGTTGAAATATCAAAACGAACTCTGAATCAACTATATTCATTCGGAGACAGGTCTCAAAGCATTAAACATTCATGGCAATTTAGCTAGCTAGCTTGCTGTTGCTAGCTAATTTGTCCTGGGATATAAACATTGGGTTGTTATTTTACCTGAAATGCACAAGGTCCTCTACTCCGAAAATTAATCCACAGATAAAAGCGTATATTTAGTAATCTCTCCTCCTTCAGGCTTCTTCTTCTTCTGCTTCTTCTTCTTCTTCTATGGACTTTATATGGCAGTTGGCAAACAACTTTAAGGTGCATTACCACCACCGACTGGACTGGAGTGTGGACCTCAGTTCATCTCGTAACACGAGTGGTGTGGTCAGCATAATTTATTTTGCAACGTTTGCGCACGTGACGCGGGCGGTGTGGTCAGCACGTTACTGTAACCATTTAAAATGTTAACTTCAATGGGGTAGGGCGGTCCCAAGGATACCGGCTAGCAAGGACATTCACTAAGGCAAGCTTGGGGCAAGAGGCAGCGCTGTGCCAGCGGAAACTTTTGTGATTGATGCTTTTTCTTGCAAGTGACAACTACCAGAATTGAATGGCTACAGCCCTACAATTGATGAAAACATAGCTAAATACTGATACATTGAAAATGTGTCCTATGTCGTTATTGTCCAGCTGGCTTGCATGAGGCAGCTCAGTCTTCAGATCCTAGGCAATGTTTTTATTGCAGCTATAATAATACAAATATGGCAGATGTCTCGGTTATCAGTGGATATTTCCACTCTAAAATTGGAATCAGTATCGAATCCAAAAATCCCATATTAGTCAGACTCTACTAAAGACACAAATAAGAAAGTCTTGTTAGTACACTTAAGCAACGTTTATGTTTTTTATAGACAGAAAGTAACCATTGTGATTAATCTCTGGACAAGTTTAAAGCAGCATTGACAGCTATGGAACTAAAAGCTAAAAAGATTGACTAAGATTGACTAACAACATAATTTTTTTAAACAATGCTTCAATATTGCAGATACGGTGCCATCGGAAAGTATTCAGACCCCTTGACTTTTTCCAAATTTTGTTAAGTACAGTCTTATTCTAAAAATGATATATATATATATAAAAAAGTCCTCAGCAATCTACACACAATACCCCATAATGACAATGCGAAAACAGGTTTTTAGAAATGTTTGCAAATGTATAAGTGGTGTGGGGGCTGTGGTGTGGGGGCTGTGCGTTGGCAAAGTGGGTGGGGTTATATCCTGCCTGTTTGGCCCTGTCCGGGGGTATCATCGGATGGGGCCACAGTGTCTTCTGATCCCTCCTGTCTCAGCCTCCAGTATTTATGCTGGAGTAGTTTATGTGTCGGGGGGCTAGGGTCAGTCTGTTACATCTGGAGTATTCTCTTGTCTTATCCGGTGTCCTGTGTGAATTTAAATATGCTCTCTCTAATTCTCTCTTTCTCTCTTTCTTTCTTTCTCTCGGAGGACCTGAGCCCTAGGACCATGCCTCGGGACTACCTGGTATGATGACTCCTTGCTGTCCCCAGTCCACCTGGCCATGCTGCTGCTCCAGTTTCAACTGTTCTGCCTGCGGCTACGGAACCCTGACCTGTTCACCGGACATGCTTGTTGCACCCTCGACAACTACTATGATTATTATTATTTGACCATGCTGGTCATTTATGAACATTTTAACATCTTGACCATGTTCTGTTATAATATCCACCCGGCACAGCCAGAAGAGGACTGGCCACCCCTCATAGCCTGGTTCCTCTCTAGGTTTCTTCCTAGGTTTTTGGCCTTTCTAGGGAGTTTTTCCTAGGGAGTTTTTCCTAGCCACCGCTTCTTTCACATGCATTGCTTGCTGTTTGGGGTTTTAGGCTGGGTTTCTGTACAGCACTTTGAGATTTCAGCTGATATACGAAGGGCTATATAAATAAATTTGATTTGATTTGATTTTGATTTATAAAACCTTCAAAACAGAAAATACCTTAATTACATAAGTATTCAGACCCTTTGTTATGAGACTCGAAATTGAGCTCAGGTGCATCCTGTTTCCATTGATCATCCTTGAGATGTTTCTACAACTTGATTGGACCTATAGACCTATAAAAACATCCTTCTTCAGACACCTACATACAGGTCAAAAAATCCCTTGTAGGGGTATAATCTCATGCAAGACCAAGGGAGTAATGTATCTCATCACATCCATGTGGAAAAGCCTACGTAGGACAAACGAAAATACAATTAAAACAACACATAGCTGAACACCGCAGCTCAATCAGGTGTAAGAACATTGACTATCCAGTAGCAGCTCACTTTGTTGAAGCTAACCATCCAATCTCCTCCCTCAAATACACAGGCATTGAGCATCTTGCTCTACCAAGGAGAGGAGGTAACATCGAGATCCTACTACTACAAAGAGGCTTACTGGATATCCTGTCTAAAAACATTGACCCCTAATGGTCTGAATGTTGACATTGATCTCAGGCCCTTCTTATGAAAAATTCTCTATTTTATGAACAAGTCTTATAAATTGATATATTCTTTCTACAGCTTATTAGCGTACACCTAATATGTTCCCCCTGTTGATGATGCTTATTATTCAAAAAGCACTCGCACATCTGAGCAATCTTTTCGCAGGTGCATGGTAACAATTGAACGAGATGAAGGAAAAAGGAGACCGCACACTGCTCTTGACAGTATCACTGATGTTTAATAAGCTTTACGTATCGGCCTCACGGCCTTCGTCAGAGCTTTTGTGGCTGTGAGGCCGATACGTAAAGCTTATTAAACATCAGTGATACTATCAAGAGCAGTGTGCGGTCTCCTTTTTCCTTCTTCTTGATGATGCTTATTATGCATTAAGGTTGAACCAATACGAAACAATTAAATATGTGAAATTGAATTAAACAATAATGTATGTTGATGCTAATATTATGTACAATATTCAATTATATTTCTATATGATAACAATAGCCTAATATATTTAATATGCCATAAACTATAGTTTTTTTAACAGTTTCACTAATTCATCCTAATTAACTTAATCATTATGACACACCCCTCACTATTGTCATTGGTTGCACTAATTGCACTGTTTGTCTACATAACCTGGTTCAAGTATTCGTGACATTACCCTGAAGAAGGCACAGTGATGCTGAGACGTTGGTAAATACCCAATAAATTACTGGGAATTTATATATGGAGTGTGCCACTCTCTTTTTGATGCTTTATAAGCTCAAAATAACATCCAATTAATGAGTGTGAAGCAGAAAGTGAATATCCAATGGGAATTGGTCATAAATATAGAGTAACATTGTTAAGGTAGACTAAAATGCTAACAATGCCTTCTAATAAGGAGAAAGTAAAAGTGGACAATGGTATCCCGGTGAACAGATGTTATCATGTATATTTTGATTGTTTTTAAATCTTACAGTAGTGGTAAAAGCAGAACATTTCTTTTAGAGTGATACGTGTGTATTAGCAGTAGTGGTTAAAGCAGAACAATGTTTGAGAGTGACCCATGTGTATTAGCAGTAGTGGTTAAAGCAGAGCATTGTTTGAGAGTGACCCATGTGTATTAGCAGTAGTGGTTAAAGCAGAACAATGTTTGAGAGTGACCCATGTGTATTAGCAGTAGTGGTTAAAGCAGAGCATTGTTTGAGAGTGACCCATGTGTATTAGCAGTCGTGGTTAAAGCAGAGCATTGTTTGAGAGTGACCCATGTGTATTAGCAGTCGTGGTTAAAGCAGAACAATGTTTGAGAGTGACCCATGTGTATTAGCAGTAGTGGTTAAAGCAGAGCATTGTTTGAGAGTGACCCATGTGTATTAGCAGTAGTGGTTAAAGCAGAGCATTGTTTGAGAGTGACCCATGTGTATTAGCAATAGTGGTTGAGAGGGTTTTCTTATTGGGAAGAAAGTAAAAGGTCCTAGTTGAAGGAAACAGATATGGAGACTAGTGAAAGTAACAAAGACAGTGATAACGAAAGTAAAATGGAAAGATTCATGGTACTCATGTTTTATCAGTTTATGTCAAATTTGTAAGCTTGTTTCAATAAGGGAGGATGGTATATATAGGCATAGTAATACTGAATGTTGCATTTTTAGGACTGATTGAGATTGAGAATGGTGAGGACTGATTAAGATGTAGCATAGTGATAACTAAGTACATGTTTATTTTCTCTTCCAGGACTGATGGAATGTCCACTACCAAGTTTTCTGATGAGTTTAACAATGATTCTGTATCTCTCCCTTTGAAAAGCTTCCTGAGGCAGGTGCCTTGGGAGAGCAGTTAGTGAGACTCTGCAGTACTATAAAGTATAAAGGTACCTGGATCCGGATGTTAAGGGAGCGTCCATATTATGTAAGGCCTGGCTATTGTTTGTTATTGTACTACGTTTTACCACACAGTCACCTGCATACACACACACCCACCCATCAATACGTATGAATATTTGTTAGTGGTGTTAATATCATGCCTGATTTATTTTTTATTTTTTTATTTGGGTTTAGTAGGTTTTTTACGGTTAGAAAGAATGGACCTTAAAGGGCACAAAAATAGAATATACTGATGTGTCTATTGTCTGAATTTTGGTTGAACACTTGTAAGTTCCCCTGATGAGAAATATACTGAAAATGTGAACCTGGTATATAGAATGTTTGACATGTTTTACAACAATGAGTCTGAAATACAGGAAAAGAGAAGGGGAAGAACAGACTCACTTAATTACACCCAGCCTCTTCCTAAACTCACTACAATTCTCTGAACCTGGCCACCGCCCAGTGTTTTATCATCTGCTATCTACGCACACCTTATCAGGAGACAAGATAACTGCAGAAAATGTACACGTGGCCCTTCTCTAAACCTGCAAAGTTGCACTTTGGCAGAGCCTAAATTCATTCAGGTTCAGGAGTAAATGGATAAGACAGCAGCCAGTCCACAGCTCTGACTGAGTCATAAGCAGCAACAAGTTATGAATGTTAAGTATTTGTATGTTTATTTTCAGTTAAGCATGTTGTGTTGTATTATTAACTGACCACATATATTATTAACTGACCACATATATACTTCCACCCTCAGTGACTGTAGAGTTAACTTCTCCTGTTCTCACCCATGGCCATGACCCAAAAGACAGAAATGAGGAGGCCCCATCTCTGCGCTGAAAGAAAGCTATTGATTGCATTATACTTTGGTAAAGTAAACCTTGCTGTCTCCCTGCATTGCCTCCCACAATTCCTCCAGGGATTTGACAGGGCTGTAGAACTGCGTAGTGGGGTTGTATCTGTGTATATTATATATACACCTCACATGCTACCTAAAATAAGACTATGCAATTAATATTACAAAGTATATCTGACTCTATTTAACATTATAGTAAAAAGATGTGTAATCAAATATTATGCGTTTAGCTGACAGATCAAGAACGGGTCATGAGAAGCGAATATCAAAGCAAGTGTTATTTAATAACTTAAAATGAATTGTAAAATGAATGGATTCGCAGATTAGGCATGAAGCTTAATATCAAGGCAATACTGACATGAACAAAACATATTTTTAGGCATATATCC
This sequence comes from Salmo trutta, assembly GCF_901001165.1. Taxonomy (NCBI): domain Eukaryota; kingdom Metazoa; phylum Chordata; class Actinopteri; order Salmoniformes; family Salmonidae; genus Salmo; species Salmo trutta. The sequence continues at coordinate 86,689,580 of NC_042968.1, read as the reverse complement.
CAAGGTTAACTTACAAGACAAAGCATGAGTCATACAGCTGCAAAGACATGTTGCACATGATCAAACAAGCATTTATATGTCAAGATGAGATTAGTGGTGTAACTTTTTCACAACTGTTATCAGCTACCCGACACTGCCTAGATGTTGATCTGTTGTCTTCGCAGTCGAACCGTCTGCTAGCAGTTCCTCTTTATCTGGTCACTTCTCCATGATGTTTATAAGTGACCTCGTGTTCACTTTACTCAACAGACCTGGGTCATCTACTGTATTCCCCTTTTCTCTCACAGTAACTTTCACTCACACCTAGTTCCTCTTTACCCTTCCTTGACCCCTAACATCTACATTACTGGCCAAAAGTTTTAGAACACCTAGTCATTCAAGTGTTTTTCTTTATTTTTACTATTTTCTACATTGTAGAAAAATAGTGAAGACATAGAAACTATGAAATAACACATATGGAATCATGTAGTAACCAAAAAAGTTTTAGAAGAATATCAAATATATTTTCATTTGTTTAATAGCCACCCTTTGCCTTGATGACAGCTTTGCACACTCTTGGCATTCTCTCAACCAGCTTCATCTGGAATGCTTTTCCAACAGTCTTGAAGGAGTTCCCACATATGCTGAACACTTGTTGGCTGCTTTTCCTGCTGAGATGCGTCTGTTGCTTGAACTCTGTGAAGCATTTGTTTGGGCTGCAATTTCTGAGGCTGGTAACTCTAATGAACATCTCCTCTGCAGCAAAGGTAACTCTGGGTCTTCCATTCCTGTGGCGGTCCTCATGAGAACCAGTTTTATCATAGCGCTTGATGGTTTTTGCAACTGCACTTGAAGAAACTTTCAAAGGTCTTGACATTTTCTGGATAGACTGACCATCATGTCTTAATTAAAGTAATGACTGTCGTTTCTCTTTGCTTATTTGAGCTGTTCTTGCCATAGTATGGACTTGGTATTTTACCCAGTAGGGCTATCTTCTGTATACCCCCCCCCCCCACACCTTGTCACAACACAACTGATTGACTGAAATGCATTAGGAAGGAAAGAAATTCCACAAACTAACTTTTAAGAAGGCACATCTGCCAATTGAAATGCAAGCAGTTTATTAAAAGAGAATTCCGAAAGTGTGCAAAGCTGTGATCAAGGCAAAGGGTGGTTATTTGAAGAATCTCAAATATAAAATATGTTTTGATTTGTATAACACATTTTTGGTTACTACATGATTCCATATGTGTTATTTCATAGTTATGTCTTCACTATTATTCTACAATGTAGAAAATAGTAAAAATAAAAATTAAAACATGAATGAGTAGGTGTTCTGAAACTTTTGACCAGTAGTGTATATTCCTTGTACATGTAAAGTCATCAATCATTTCTAGTATGGTAACATAAATACGTACATTTCAAGCAAGAATCCAACACAATTGATTTATTTTATGCAATTATTGAGGACGTCGCATGCCCAAAAACAACACTGTCATGCTGAGAATAATGAGAATGAATAGTGTCTTATGAATTTCATACCTTAAGCTAGGGGGCAGTATTTTCACGGCCGGATAAAAAACGTAGCCGATTTAAACTGGTTACTACTCTTTTCCAGAAACGAGAATATGCATATAATTAGTATATGTGGATAGAAAACACTCTAAAGTTTCTAAAACTGTTTGAATTGTGTCTGTGAGTATAACAGAACTCATATGGCAGGCAAAAACCTGAGAAGATTCCAAACAGGAAGTGACCTGTCTGACAATTTCTGGTGCTTCTCTTGCCTCTCTATCGAAAATACAGTATCTCTGCTGTTACGTGACACTTTCTAAGCCTTCCATTGGCTCAGAAGGCGCCAGAAAGTGAAATGGAGCGTCTGCTGTCTCTGGGCAGATCACAGGAGCTCTCTCTGTGAGTGGACAGCCAAGTGACTCAGAGACAGAAATGCGCGGGCACGCGAGTACTCCATGTTTTTCTTCACCTGTTTGAATGAACACAACATTGTCCGGTTGGAATATTATCGCTATTTTATGAAGAAAATTGCATAAAAATTGATTTTAAACAGCGTTTGACATGCTTCTAAGTACGGTAAAGGAACATTTTGATTTTTTTTGTCACGAAATGCGTCCGCGCGTCACCCTTCGGATAGTCACCTGAACGCACAAACAAAACGGAGGATATTTGAATATAACTATGGATTATTTGGGACCAAAACAACATTTGTTGTTGAAGTAGAAGTCCTGGGTGTGCATTCTGAAGAAGAACAGCAAAGGTAATCCAATTTTTGTAATAGTAATTATGAGTTTTGTGAGCCCCGGTGTTTGAATAGCTAGCCGTGATGGCTAAGCTATGTACTCAGAATATTGCAAAATGTGCATTTGCCGAAAAGCTATTTTAAAATCTGACATAGCGGTTGCATAAAGGAGTTCTGTATCTATAATTCTTAAAATAATTGTTATGTATTATGAGAAGGTTTATGCATAGTAATTTAGTAAATTCACTGGAAGTTTTCGGTGGGTACGCTAGTTCTGAACATCACATGTTAATGTAAAAAGCTGTTTTTTGATATAAATATGAACTTGATTGAACAAAACATGCATGTATTGTATAACATAATGTCCTAGGAGTGTCATCTGATGAAGATCATCAAAGGTTAGTGCTGCATTTAGCTGTGGTTTTGCTTTTTGTGACATATATGCTTGGTTTGAAAATAGCTGTGTGATTATTTCTGGCTGGGTACTTTCCTGACATAATCTAATGTTTTGCTTTCGCTGTAAAGCCTTTTTGAAATCGGACATCAAGGAGAGTCTTATCTTTCAAATGGTGTAAAATAGTAATATGTTTGAGAAATTGAAGTAATAGCATTTATAAGGGTTTTGTATCTCGCGCCACCCACTGCCACTGGCTGTTGAGTAGAGTGGGACGCTGACGTCCCAGGTGTTCCAGACAGGTTAAATGTCAAGAACTTACACGGACCAGTGTTTCTCAACCTCTGGTCCCTAGACCTGTGCTGGTCCCTGGGATGTTGCTGTCCGGTCCCTGAGCTGTTTAACTAGTTTTGTCAGTTCTACAGTGCTAGCTTTAATGTAAGCTGTCCCCCAAGGAGGAAAAACTAAAGCTTGCCGGTCCCTGACTCAAGAGGGACCATAGTTTTCCGGTCCTTTCAATAAAGGTTAAGAAACACTGACCTAGACACACACCTTTGTAATAACCCCCCTACCAAACATGCTACTTCCAATGTCATGACTAACATATTACTTACAATATGTGCCCAATAGAAAATGAATAGTGAACTTCTTGAATTACAAAGGACTTTTATTAAAATAAAAAAGGATAAACAATCAACATGAAAGTAGGCAAAAGTTATACATTTTTCGATAGATAGATAGATAGATAGATACTTTATTACTTCCCGAGGGGAATGTAGGTCTCTGTATTTATCTGAATCAATGTCTGCTTTATTTCTACATTCATTTCTCTTATGATAATCATTAACAATCAGTAGCAAGATCAGCTGCTTCATTTAGATTCACTGATGTAGAAAATGTGATAGACTACTAGCTGTCCAGGGGGTGTTCTTGTACATCAAGCTGCCTCACGCTACAGAAACAGGAGGCAGGCTCCTGTTCTGTGGGCTGTTCTGGCTCGCACAAGTCTACTCACTTAATGTTGAAAATGTGTCAACTGAGAGTTTACGTGATGCTCGTTTTAATACAAAGCATTGCAATCGATCCCAGTAAGCGGACAATTGAGTGGGTCTAGAGATATATCTGATTTTAATTCTACAACTTTAACTGAGTTATGACCCATTCACTTGATTTGCGCAAGCCACCGAGCGTGCCACTTGGTCGGAAGCAGGGCGAGATCATGGACTTTGACTTTGAGTTAGGCCTATTTCTTCCCTGGCCAAACTCTGACTACTTTCTGCATTTGGTTGACTCTTTTTGTGATCTTCTGCAGTCTATCTTGTTTCTCCTTAACCATGCGTCGCTCATCGGGGAGTAGTTCCTCTCCTCTTGCCATCTTCTCCAGAAGCTCAGACTCATATTTCATTTTCTTCAACCCTACGATGCGATCTTCGAAGCCTGGCTTGCGTTGGTCCTCTTCGGTGCGAATGAGTATCTCGATGTACTCCACAGTGGAGAGAGAGCTTGGCTTCAGTGCAATCTCATTCAGCCTCTTAAGACAGTTGGAGGACAGCTTGATCAAGTATTTCAGCTTATCCTCGATTACAATGTACTCATCTTCAATCTTCTCCAGCATCTGCTTGTTGTTCATAAACTTGCCCTGTGCCTTCATGAAGTTGTCCTTCAATTCTTTAATGGTCTTTTTCTCTGTCTTAGTTTCATATGTCCACAAGGCTTTTTCCTTGTCGTGGTTAAGGTAAGAGCAGTTTTCTGGACACATGACACAGTTACCATAAACATCCATCACGGCACATTTTTTTATGTCATCCTCGTTAGGCAGAAAGCAGCTGGTGTGGCATGTGAACTTGCAAACAATGCAGTTTGTAGCAAAACAACTTAATTTGGTCCTCTTAGCAACTAGAACCTCTACCTCTGTCTCAAAGTTTTGGTTCTGTTTCATGTTCTCGTCCTCGTTCTGCAGGCACTGTTCGAACGTTTTGATCTCATTCAGCTTTGACAGACCTGCTGTAATCTGAGGGGTCAGTCGTGTCATGGCCTTCTCCAAACGCTCACGTTCTTCTAACACTGTCTTGGTCATTGTTAGATCTTTGCTCTCATTGCTTTCCAAGGCTTTGAAGAAAGCTTTCATCTGCTTAAAAGTTGACCTCCAGACAATCTTTTCTAGTCCTTCCTCATTATCATCCTCTGAACCATCTCCTTCAGAGCTTTTGTCTTCTTCTACTTTCTGAGAGAGCAGAGCTGAATTGTTGAATTTGAAGTGGGTTGGGAGTCCCTTATTGTTTTTCTTACAGGGAAGGTCTGCAGCTTGGATGGCCTCCAGCACAGGTATGTCCTTCCCATCAGCAAATGTCACGAGCATCAGGATGTTATCAGCAATGTCCTTTCCAAAAATGGACAGGATGGAGTCAAATATGTATTTCTGATTGGCACTGAGACGGGCGAGGGATGCTTGCACTACAAAGCAGACTGCATCAATGTGATCAATCCCTAAAGGGTTACACAAGAATTCCTTCACTTGCTCTGTGATCAGTTTATCATGTGCCATTCCTCTAGTGTCTCCGAACCCTGGTGTGTCAATAATGGTCAGAGAATAAGGAATCTGAAAGCCTGGCTGGTTGTAGAGCTCGTATGATGTTACGATTGAAGTCTGGCTCTCAGCCTGTGACCTGTTGGTCACCTCATGGATGAGCTTAAAGCGGTAGGGATCTTCCCACTTTACCCCGAGAATGTAGTTGATCATGACATTGACCAGAGTGGTTTTTCCTGCGCCTGTGGACCCCAGAAGCAGGATTACCTTGTTATTCCCTTTCTCAACTTTCCCTCCAAATGTGTACTGTTGAAAACGTTCCTTTACCGCCAACTTCTGTTCCAGATTCAGCCTATAGATTGAGGGGTTGCCTTTCTTTACCCTCTCTGATTTCTTCAGAAATTCCTCACTTTTTGTTGCTGTTGATTGGCTCCTCTTCGGTTGGGTGTCAGAAGCCCTGATGGTAGTCAGCACTGCCTCAGGACTGGGTAGACTCTTCCCTGCTTCGCCACAGTTAGCAGAGACTCTGACACTGTATGGAGTTTCAGGCTTTAGACCTTCCAGTGTGCACTCTCTGGTGGTGGTTTTGATGGTGTGCCACATCTTATTGTCAACAGCCTTCGCACACTCTCTGTAGTCAACCTCATAGCCTATGACTTCAACATCGTCTCCCACCATGGTAGGAATGTCCCAGTTCACTCTGATACTTTCAGATTCTAGATTTTTTTCTGTGGGTGATCCAGGGGGACTACATGGGCGGGTCCTGAAGTACTCTGTCCAGTCACTGGAGAGGCTCACACCAGGTCTACACACCGCCCTACAGCTGAAGCGGTAGTCTTTATAGGGGTTCAGACGTCTGATGGTGACCCGGTTAGTGGTAGCATCAGCTTTGATCTCGGTCCACTCAGATTCAGCCTGCACAGCCTGGTACAAAACCTGATACGACTCCACAGACGTGACGCCAAGGTTGGGAGTGTTGATTTGCACGTGGACACAGTCATGCTCCAGACTCTTGATGGTGGGGACACCTGGCTTTGATGGCAGTTCAAACTGGGGACTCAACAGTGTCCCTCTCTCATAGACATGGATGGAGGATGCAGTGATGCATTTGCTTGGAATTGATGCAATGCAGAATGCAATATTTTCTCTGTCTTTGTTTGACTCTTTGAAGTCTAGGAACAGTTGTATGTTTTGCCTGGTTAGGGTGGTTACCTCCCCCGAGCGAAACCACTTTTCTGCTGCTGATTTCCCAGCTGTGTTGGGGTCGTAAGGTATCACTGAAGAATCACTCTTTGATTCTTCTAGCAAGTAGTTTTCCAAGTCTACCACATAATCGTCTTTGTCCTTCAAAGAGGAGAATGCAAAGCACACTACATGATCTTTAGCTTGATCAAGCACTATTCCATCCAATTCACTGCTTGAGTACATAACGTGTACCTCTTTCATTATGTGAAGGTAAGAGCTGACAACATTCATCTCTCTCTCTCTGTCATCCAGGTACGTGATCATAAGATCATTCTGGAATGGAGAGCGTTCCTTACTGTTGAGCATTTTTATCAGCTCTTCTTCCTCCATTCCTCCTCCTCTTATGTTGGGAAGAACCTTGCAAAGACCTTTCTGGAAAACCAGCTTGTACTCTGAACATAAGTCCCTGAACTTGCTGAGCTTGGCTTTGATTTCAGGGAACTTGATAGCCATGCCTTCCTTCATCAAGTCCCGGAATTGTACATCAGTGTTATCCAGCCCATCCAAGATTCGCTGTGCGCGACACACCAGGCTAACACTGATCTGCCTGACTAGCTGGGCAGCTGCAGAGTCCAGGTTCTTGAGGGGATAGAGCCAGACAGTCATTGGCACAGCATGTTCTCCCTTGTCCCCTAGCAGACGTGGCAGGCCGGCATACAGCCTGGTGGCATCTTCAAATGTGACAGGGTTGTTTTCTAGTGAAAAATCACCATGGAAAGTGCAGCTGAATGTATTGGCCTGTTGCTTGTCTTCCTCGCTCATCTTCAGTGATGCCTGCCCTTCTATTGTTATGAGGGGGATCTTCTTTATTGTGGCCTGCAGGTTTCCCTGAATATCCTGGTGGTTTTCTCCTGAGGAAACCTCACGATCAAAAACAAAGAAGGCTTGTGCACCGTAGAGAATGCCAGTCACCACATGTGTGGCAGAACCCTCTCGGAAGACATTGCAGTGTTTCACATTTCCTGCCCCCAGGTGGTCCATGGTCAGCTGCTCAAAGCGAGTGGTGGTACGGTACTGCAGAGAAACCCTAGACTGACGCTTTGAGGTCTTTTTATCATGTAGGAATTCAGCAGAACCCTTCACACTGACTAAGCCACCAAGGAAACTGGCCTCCAGAGATGCAGACACATTCAAAGCTTGTGACTTGTCTTCACTTGAGTCGGAGGCAATGATTTTAAAATCAGTGTTAGGTTGTGGAGAGACATTTATGTCTTTCTGTAGCATTTCAGAATCCCAGAGTGTGATACCTGCAGTTTAAAAAGAATGACAAATTACTTTTATTGTGAAAAAAATATTCTCCAACGTGTACATTCATGGCCAAAAGTTTTGAGAATGACGCAAATATTAATTTTCACAAAATCTGCTGCCTCAGTTTGTATGATGGCAATTTGCAAATTCTCCAGAATGTTATGAAGAGTGATCAGATGAATTGCAATTAATTGCAAAGTCCCTATTTGCCATGCAAATGAACTGAATCCCCCCAAAACATTTCCACTGCATTTGAGCCCTGCCACAAAAGGACCAGCTGACATCATGTCAGTTATTCTCTGGTTAACACAGGTGTGAGTGTTGATGAGGACAAGGCTGGTGATCACTCTGTCATGCTGATTGAGTTCGAATAACAGACTAGACGCTTCAAAAGGAGGATGGAGCTTGGAATCACTGTTCTATCTCTGTCAACCATGGTTACCTGCAAGGAAACACGTGCCGTCATCATTGCTTTGCACAAAAAGGGCTTCACAGGCAAGGATATTGCTGCCAGTAAGATTGCACCTAAACCAACCATTTATCTTATCATCAAGAGCTTCAAGGAGAGTGATTGAATTGTTGTGAAGAAGGCTTCAGGGTGCCCAAGAAAGTCCAGCAAGCGCCAGGACCGTCTCCTAAAGTTGATTCAGCTGCGGGATCGGGGCACCACCAGTACAGAGCTTGCTCAGGAATGGCAACAAGCAGGTGTGAGTACATCTGCACACACAGTGAGGCGAAGACTTTTGGAGGATGGCCTGGTGTCAAGAAGGGCAGCAAAGAAGCCACTTCTCTCCAGGAAAAACATCAGGGACAGACTGATATTCTGCAAAAGGTACAGGGATTGGACTGCTGAGGACTGGGGTAAAGTCATTTTCTCTGATGAATCCCCTTTCCGATTGTTTGGGGCGTCCGGAAAAAAGCTGGTCCTGAGAAGGCAAGGTGAGCTCTGCCATCAGTCCTGTGTCTTGCCAACAGTAAATCATCCTGAGACCATTCATGTGTGGGGTTGCTTCTCAGCCAAGGGAGTGGGCTCACTCACAATTTTGCCTAAGAACACAGCCATGAATGAAGAATGGTACCAACACATCCGCCGAGAGCAACTTCTCCCAACCATCCAGGAACAGTTTGGTGATGAACAATGTCTTTTCCAGCATGATGGAGCACCTTGCCATAAGGCAAAAGTGATAACTAAGTGGCTCGGGGAACAAAACATTGATATTTTAGGTCCATGGCCAGGAAACTCCCCAGACCTTAATCCCATTGAGAACTTGTGGTCAATCCTCAAGAGGCGTGTGGACAAACAAAACCCCACAAATTCTGACAAACTCCAAGCACTGATTATGCAAGAATGGGCTGTCATCAGTCAGGATGTGGCCCAGAAGTTAATTGACAGCATGCCAGGGCGGATTGCAGGGGTCTTGAAAAAGAAGGGTCTACACTGCAAATATTGACTTTTTGCATCAACTTCATGTAATTGTCAATAAAAGCCTTTGACACTTATGAAATGCTTGTAATTATACATCAGTATTCCATAGTAACATCTGACAAAAATATCTAAAGACACTGAAGCAGCAGACTTTGTGAAAATTAATATTTGTGTCATTCTGAAAACTTTTGGCCACAACTGGTACATGCAGAATTGTTTATACATGTAAACATGGTTTCATTCAAAGAATGAATTGAAGATAAGTTTTACTCATCAAAGTAATTATTCTAGGTGACATGACAACCGTAGTTACAAAAGCTACACCTATCTTTGCCATTGATCACTTCTGTAACAGCATGACTACATATGACTACTTCAAAATGTTGTGGGTCCTCTAGCTTTTCTAACTCTGTGATGACCATAGAGATGTAGAAGACAGCTCATCTTTGCAATGGATGCTTTTGTGACAGTATCGTTGTCCCCATTAAGGGCTATCCATTTTAATGTAGTCAATTTCTTCTTAGTGTACTTTTATAAGTGTATTGGCAGTTCGTAAATAAGAAACGGAAGTGCTGCAGTTTGTATAGTTTGAACAGGTATAAAGCCAAGGATGGTGATTTACTGCCACCTGCAGTTATGGAATGTTTGTCAGAAGTATATTTCATTGGCTGACCCCTCCTGCTGACCTGAATGGAATTATATTATCCTTCCTTAAAGGAGCAATATATACAAATTTTGAATTGTGATTTAAGAAAATGTCCATAAAATGTCTGCATTAATAATAACATTAAATTATAATGTTTTCACAAAAAAAATTCACAAACAAATTATTTAGGCCCACACATCAGCATCATTTAGAGGTGTGGTCATCTCCTCATGTGGGACATGTGGGCTTTGTTTTACTTGTAGCTTCTGTAACCCATGCAAGTCACACCAACTTGACTACTTTAAAATGGTGGAAGTCCTCAATGACGCTGCACATGTTAGATCAGGTTTTGGGACAAGTCTATCCAACTCTATGGTGGAAACAAAGACAATGAATTTAATAGTTTTCTGTACCTGGAATGAGGACATCTCTGCGACAGTCATACAGCATCCCCAGCTGGAATGGTCGGCCCAGAGCTGCTGTCTCAATGGTCTCAGAGTCAGACATGACTCAGTGTTCTGAAAACACATCAGAGCAGGGGTTTATGCACGGCTATATATTCTTCAGAACTATTGTGTAGTAGAAACTTTAAGATGAACTTAGGGCTTTACATCTAGCGGAGTCAAACTTTAGGTTGAAATAACAAAGGTACAAAAGACAGACATAAGACGCAGACATCTGAATCACTCACATTTCTGTCTCCTCCTCAGTCTTGTGTTGTTCTCCTGGATGGGAGGTGAGCTCTAGAGCCTTGATGCTCAGCGTTTGATTATCCAGGCTGCGCCTCTGTAATGGGGAAACATCAGAAAAATAAAGATAATGTAGTATAAATGCTGTTCTTCAGTCATAAACATTATCCCAAGTGAGCATGAGCTCTGTGGTCTCAGAGTCCACTATAGCATGGGAACCTTGCGTTAAGTTAATTTCATGAACTGCACACTGTTTTTCTGCTGGTGTAATTATATTTCAGTAAGGGAGTAGTCACAGATCGTCATATATGTAGAACAGAATCTTTGGAATGGCCATCAGACCTACATTATCCTTATAAGACCTCATAAAGTACACCTGAATAATTGATTAATCATAATCTATACTGTAGCCAAAGCCAGAGGGGGAAAAAACATGTCTTAAAGGTATCAATATAATGAAATGTAAAATTATTTGCACTTTAATTAGATCAATAATATAAATAAAAAATCTTTACACAAGAAAATGACACAAAAAATATGAATAATTCAAGATAATAACAGATGCAGAAATATGAATGGTAGTTTATTCAGTTGTATATAAATATATTACCCTGTGTAATAAGACCAGGTTCCTCTTATTGGGCAATACAGTTTGAACCAAATAAAAAACAAAGTCAATCAAATGTGATTGCTATACGCTTGTAAAAAAAAGTTATGAACAATCTTACCAAAGTTTGCCTTAAATTGTATCTAAAAAATCTCCATTAAAGTCTCCATTAATTCCCACAGGATGTAGGTAATTATGCCAAAATATCTAGACTTTATTAGATGACATGAAGCTACATCTGACTACATTTACACATTTGTTTGGATAATCACACCACAGGCCTTACTGCTACCGCCAGACAAGAGAATAACATTACAAGAAAGGTAAGGCCAATACAAAAGCACACAGAAACTTGCTTTTATTGCTCAAGATATCCAATCATTTGAGTTAATAGTCTCTTTTGTTGGCCACATTGCTTTCTTTAGGATTCAACAGATTTATTCTCTTCTTGCCTTGGTCCTGCTTCAGTTGTTCTTCCATCTTATTTTCTCTACATGGACTCATTCGAACTCGTCCTGAATGAGCTTTCTTTCTGGCTCTGATTTGTTCTCGTGGAATTGTTCTATCGCCATTTAATTATTCTCTGTTCAGCCTGTGCCTCGTCACATTTCCTCGTTTTTTTCTTCCATGTATACTTTGAAGGGAGATATCACAAAACAAACAGAAGAAAATAGATAGCTTTTCCTTTAAAATATGTTAGAATATAGAAAGACTACTCCTTATAGCTACAGTAATTTAAAGTGACTTTTAGCTGCTGCCATGTTCAGAGTAATGTTTTCATCAATTAACAATATTCTCTCGTAGTCTACTCATCAATGTATTTTCTACAGTTTAATCATCTATTTTTCTCCCTCAGTTTCATCTCTTTCTTTTGATGCTTTCAGTTCTTTATGTATCCTGGTCCTTTCATTTTCTTCTTGCCTTCTTTGGGATTCACGTTGTATATTTCTCTGCCTCTCCAGCTGCTCTCGTTGTTCTTTGTCCATCCGTTGTTCTGTTTCCATTCGTGCTTTCTCCCCCTGGAGCCGAAGGCATTCCTGCTCAAATCTTCTCTTTTCTGCTTCTGCCACGTCTGCCCGTTGTCGGGATTCATGGTCCACTTCAACTGTATGGCTGCCACCCATTTTCTAAGTCTTTTCTTGCCGGTTTTGTAGGTTAGACTTAACTGCACTGATTCTTTGAGATGACATGTCAAAGCAAACAAAAACAGACAAGGAATGTTTTACTTAAAAAGGAGAGCATTTGACACTCTATTCAATACTTTTCTGAGCATCAAATGCCTTAATTTTCAATTTCTCATATTTAGATTTTTAATTGCGTTAGTGTTGTGGATATGTGCACGCATAAACATGATCTTCAGGCAGGAAGCAAGACAGAAATGATAACACTGTTACTTTTCAACTTTGTAATATTCTGGTAAATTCTGTCACTTGTAATTATAAATATCAGGAGGAAGTGGACTAAACAGGGAACAATTAGGTTTACTTATCTAAGTTATGAAAAGCAAGAGCCCCGAACTATGACTAGAAATCTCATTTACCTAGACTTTACTTCAAACACTAACTGTCAATGTTTTCAGAATTTCCATCCATTTTTTTTGAAGACCTATTCTGAAATTGTCTGACATTGCACATTCCTCAGCAGTCAGGGTAGGTTTTTACTACTTAAAAAAAATATACATGGATGCAATAAAATGTCAATAGAATCCAAACCAATATAGTACAATATATTTTAAAACAATTTGTGTATACAAAAAAATTTAATCGAAAAGTTTGATTGTTAAATTATCATTTCTCTAGACCAGTAAAATCACGGTCTCTTAATTTGAGCCAGTTTGCTACAGCAGGAAAGTACTCCTATAGCAACAGGAAATGTAAAATAATATGTGGATTATAAGTAAGGGACGTTTTTGT